>NC_091991.1:177080437-177251895 GCF_044704955.1 Pristiophorus japonicus | reverse complement strand
CGCCCTCCTCTCTCAACCCCCCCCGCCCTCCTCTCTAACCCCCCCCCCCCGCCCCTCCTCTCTCAACCCCCCCCGCCCTCCTCTCTCAACCCCCCCCGCCCACCTCTCTCAACCCCCCCGCCCTCCTCTTCCCCCCCCCCCGCCCTCCTCTTCCCCCCCCCGCCCTCCTCTTCCCCCCCCGCCCTCCTCTTCCCCCCCCCTCCGCCCTCCTCTTTCCCCCCCTCCGCCCCTCCTCTTTCCCCCCCTCCGCCCTCCTTTCCCCCCTCCGCCCTCCTCTTTCCCCCCCGCCCTCCTCTTTCCCCCCCCCCGCCCTCCTCTTCCCCCAACCCCGCCCTCCTCTTTTCCCCCCGCCCTCCTCTTTTCCCCCCGCCCCTCCTCTTTTCCCCCCGCCCTCCTCTTTTCCCCCCCCGCCCTCCTCTTTTCTCCCCCCTCCCTCCTCTCTCAACCCCCCCCCCGCCCTCCTCTCTCAACCCCCCCCCCGCCCTCCTCTCTCAACCCCCCCCCGCCCTCCTCTCTCAACCCCCCCCGCCCTCCTCTCTCAACCCCTCCCGCCCTCCTCTCTCAACCCCCCCCGCCCTCCTCTCTCAACCCCCCCCCCGCCCTCCTCTCTCAACCCCCCCGCCCTCCTCTCTCAACCCCCCCGCCCTCCTCTCTCAACCCCCCCGCCCTCCTCTCTCAACCCCCCCCGCCCTCCTCTCTCAACCCCCCCGCCCTCCTCTCTCAACCCCCCCCCGCCCTCCTCTCTCAACCCCCCCCCACCCTCCTCTCTCAACCCCCCCCCGCCCTCCTCTCTCAACCCCCCCCGCCCTCCTCTCTCAACCCCCCCCGCCCTCCTCTCTCAACCCCCCCCGCCCTCCTCTCTCAACCCCCCCCGCCCTCCTCTCTCAACCCCCCCCCGCCCTCCTCTCTCAACCCCCCCCGCCCTCCTCTCTCAACCCCCCCCGCCCTCCTCTCTCAACCCCCCCCCGCCCTCCTCTCTCAACCCCCCCCGCCTCTCCTCTCTCAACCCCCCCCCGCCCTCCTCTCTCAACCCCCCCCGCCCTCCTCTCTCAACCCCCCCCGCCCCTCCTCTCTCAACCCCCCCCCGCCCTCCTCTCTCAACCCCCCCGCCCTCCTCTCTCAACCCCCCCCGCCCTCCTCTCTCAACCCCCCCCCGCCTCCTCTCTCAACCCCCCCCCGCCCTCCTCTCTCAACCCCCCCCGCCCTCCTCTCTCAACCCCCCCCGCCCTCCTCTCTCAACCCCCCCGCCCTCCTCTCTCAACCCCCCCCCGCCCTCCTCTCTCAACCCCCCCCGCCCTCCTCTCTCCCCCCCACTCTCTCCTCCCCCCCGCCCTCCTCTCATCCCCCGCCCCGCCCTCCTCTCATCCCCCGCCCCGCCCTCTCATCCCCCGCCCTGCCCTCCTCTCATCCCCCGCCCCGCCCTCCTCTCATCCCCCGCCCCGCCCTCCTCTCTTCCCCGTTCCCCCCCCCCCGGCCGCACTCAATTCTCTCTCCCCACTGCCCCCCCCCCACACCCTACTCTCTCCCCCCCGCCCTACTCTCTCCCCCCCGCCCTACTCTCTCCCCCCCGCCCTACTCTCTCCCCCCCGCCCTACTCTCTCCCCCCCGCCCTACTCTCTCCCCCCCGCCCTACTCTCTCCCCCCCGCCCCTACTCTCTCCCCCCCGCCCTACTCTCTCCCCCCCGCCCTACTCTCTCCCCCCGCCCTACTCTCTCCCCCCGCCCTACTCTCTCCCCCCCCCCGCGCTACTCTCTCCCCCCGCCCTACTCTCTCCCCCCGCCTACTCTCTCCCCCCGCCCTACTCTCTCCCCCCCGCCCTACTCTCTCCCCCCGCCCTACTCTCTCCCCCCCGCCCTACTCTCTCCCCCCGCCCTACTCTCTCCCCCCCGCCCTACTCTCTCCCCCCCGCCCTACTCTCTCCCCCCCCGCCCTACTCTCTCCCCCCCCGCCCTACTCTCTCCCCCCCCGCCCTACTCTCTCCCCCCCCGCCCTACTCTCTCCCCCCCGCCCTACTCTCTCCCCCCCCGCCCTACTCTCTCCCCCCCCGCCCTACTCTCTCCCCCCCCGCCCTACTCTCTCCCCCCCGCCCTACTCTCTCCCCCCCCGCCCTACTCTCTCCCCCCCGCCCTACTCTCTCCCCCCCGCCCTACTCTCTCCCCCCCCGCCCTACTCTCTCCCCCCCCGCCCTACTCTCTCCCCCCCCGCCCTACTCTCTCCCCCCCCGCCCTACTCTCTCCCCCCCCGCCCTACTCTCTCCCCCCCCGCCCTACTCTCTCCCCCCCCGCCCTACTCTCTCCCCCCCCGCCCTACTCTCTCCCCCCCCGCCCTACTCTCTCCCCCCCCGCCCTACTCTCTCCCCCCCCGCCCTACTCTCTCCCCCCCGCCCTACTCTCTCCCCCCCCGCCCTACTCTCTCCCCCCCCGCCCTACTCTCTCCCCCCCGCCCCACTCTCCCGTCCCCCCCCCCGCCCTACTCTTCCTCCCCCCCTGCTCCACCCCCTCTCACCCGCTGCTCCCGTCACGTGCTCGTTTTGGCTCCACAACAACGCCAAGGGAGGCCCAACCGTCTTGCCCGTGCCCATTGGCCCTGTCGCATCCATTGCCGCCTCCATTTTGGAGCAGAACCAGCGTCAATCAAACTGTTAAAATTCGTGCCATCGCTCCCCGTCCTGATTGGTTGCGAGGCCGGGTGGGCCTTGATCGCCCATTGGTCAGTGCAATTGTCACTCAGTCTGTACCACGTGCTCGAGAGAGAGAGAGAGAGAGAGAGAGAGAGACGGGGTTGGAGGTAAGTTGCTGTTTTGTGTTTTTCAATTCTTTTCATGTGTTGGGAGCTGCGGTCTCAGCTCACATTGTGTCCCTGGTTACCATGGCAGCCCGATCTTTGTGGCGCAGATCAAGGCTCCACCCACAAAACTAAAGGTCGGGTTACGCCACGTCAAAATGAAGAAATCCAACGGGGAAACTTAGAATATATTTTTTGGGCGTACTTAGACTCCAAAAATCGAGCGTAGCTCTTCAAGTACGCCAAAAAAATGCTTTGGGGAAAATTGAGCCCATAATTATAGATAGTCCAGAAGAACTAGAAATAGAATTCCACTAATAACTGTGCAGTACCTCATAGTAAGCAGTAATTTACAGCTGTACTGTGGCTGTGGTTACTTGTCATATTTTAAGGGGTACCAGAAACAGGTTACAACGATTGAGTTTAGCCTTGAGATTGTGCAGTTATGTTGTTTGTCATTCCAATGGGTCCATTATCTCCACGAATAATGAATGAAAAGCTGATCAGTTATCTCATAAGAACATAAGAAATAGTAGCAGCAGTAGGCCATTCGGCCCCTCGAGCCTGCTCCGCCATGCAACAGAATCATGGCTGATCTTCGACCTCAACTTCACTTTCCCAATACCCCTTGATTCCCTTAGAGACCAAAAGTCTATTGATCTCAGCCTTGAATATGCTCAACGATTCAGCATTCATAGCCCTCTGAAGTAGAGAATTCCAAAGATTCACACATCTCTGAGTGAACAAGTTCCTCCTCACCTCAATCCTAAATGGCCAACACCTTATCCTGAGATATTATGCTAGTTTTAGACTCCAGCCCAGGGAATCAGCCGCTCAGCATTTACCCCGAGTTTTATACATTTCAATGAGATCATCTTTATTTCCTTTAAACTTCAGCAAATATAGATCCATTCTACTCAATCTCTCTTCATTGGACAACCCTCTTATCCCAGGAATCAATCTAGTGAACTTTATAATATTAATAAGGTTCACATGCAAGGATATCTGGCAAGCAGTAAGCCGAAAGTTGCTAGGCCATTCTGAGGGCATTGAGAATCAATGACGTAGCGTTGGACTGGAGAACCATTTTCTTTGACAGCACTTTCCAAACCTGCGACCTCTACCACCTAGAAGAACACCAGCACCTGCAAGTTCCCTTCCAAGTCAAACACCATCCTGATTTGGAAATATATTGCCGTACCTTCATAGTTGCTGGGTCAAAATCCTGGAACTCCCTTCCTAACAGCACTGTGGGAGTACCTTCACCAAACGGACTGCAGTGGTTCAAGAAAGCAGCTCACCACCAGTTTCTCAAGGGCAACTAGGGATGGGCAATAAATGCTGACCTTGCCTGCAACGCCCACACCCGTGAATTATTTTTTAAAACATAGAGGTGAGACTGGGTAAAAGTGGTAGGTGTTTACAAAAATATGTCTTGGGAGATGTTTTTAGGGACTAACCACAAGTCAACAAATTTATTGAATTTGAATTCTTAACTTGCCACGCTGAGATTTGATCTCAACCTCTGGATTCCTAATAACATATCATGATCATTATACTAGCATACCAACATAAGGCTATGAGTCATAGAGATGTTTACTTTGGGAAAATAATTGGTTTGGAGGTGAATTTATTGAGATAGAATTTTAACACTGCTTTCGGACAAAGGAACATAGATTTGAACCCGGATGTCAAGGTTAATACATATTTGAGAAATAACTTCTTCATGCAGAGGGTGGTGAATGCATGAAATAACCTACCCAGGGAACCAGTGCAAGTTGGACATTTCAAAAGAGTGATGGATCCATTTTTGACACAGGGTTACTGAAGAGTGCAAGAGATCACAAAATAATTACGGATTAGGAAAGCCATTCACACCATCTTATTTCATCCATCCATAAAAAGTTCCCCCCCGTCCAATTGTTTCTGAAATGAATCCGGGGTTTCACCTCCATAACTCTAGAAGTCCTCTTGTCTGAGGCCTGAAAGCCAGCTGATTAGAGACATCTGCAGAACTTGTTTTTTTATGTGTATTCCTGTGTGAGAAACAGCATAGAAACATAGAAAATAGGTGCAGGGGTAGGCCATTCGGCCCTTCTAGCCTGCACCGCCATTCAATGAGTTCATGGCTGAACATGCAACTTCAGTACCCCATTCCTGCTTTCTTGCCATACCCCTTGATCCCCTTAGTAGTAAGGACTACATCTAACTCCTTTTTGAATATATTTCGTGAATTGGCCTCAACAACTTTCTGTGGTAGAGAATTCCACAGGTTCACCACTCTCTGGGTGAAGAAGTTTCTCCTCATCTCGGTCCTAAATGGTTTACCCCTTATCCTTAGACTGTGACCCCTGGTTCTGGACTTCCCCAACATTGTGAACATTCTTCCTGCATCTAACCTGTCTAAACCCATCAGAATTTTAAATGTTTCTATGAGGTCCCCTCTCATTCTTCTGAACTCCAGTGAATACAAGCCCAGTTGATTCAGTCTTTCTTGATAGCTCAGTCCCGCCATCCCGGGAATCCGTCTGGTGAACCTTCGCTGCACTCCCTCAATAACAAGAATGTCCTTCCTCAGGTTAGGAGACCAAAACTGTACACAATACTCCAGGTGTGGCCTCACCAAGGCCCTGTACAACTGTAGCAACACCTCCCTGCCCCTGTACTCAAATCCCCTCGCTATGAAGGCCAACATGCCATTTGCTTTCTTAACCGCATGCTGTACCTGCATGCCAACCTTCAATGACTGATGTACCATGACACCCAGGTCTCGTTGCACCTCCCCTTTTCCTAATCTGTTACCATTCAGATAATAGTCTGTCTCTCTGTTTTTACCACTAAAGTGGACAACCTCACATTTATCCACATTATACTTCATCTGCCATGCATTTGCCCACTCACCTAACCTATCCAAGTCGCTCTGCAGCCTCAGAGCATCCTCCTCGCAGCTCACACTGCCACCTAACTTAGTGTCATCCGCAAATTTGGAGATACTACATTTAATCCCCTCGTCTAAATCATTAATATACAGTGTAAACAGCTGGGGCCCCAGCACAGAACCTTGCGGTACCCCACTAGTCACTGCCTGCCATTCTGAAAAGTACCCATTTACTCCTACTCTCCTGTCTGACAACCATTTCTCAATCCATGTCAGCACACTACCCCCAATCCCATGTGCTTTAACTTTGCACATTAATCTCTTGTGTGGAACTTTGTCGAAAGCCTTCTGAAAGTCCAAATATACCACATCAACTGGTTCTCCCTTGTCCACTCTACTGGAAACATCCTCAAAAAAATTCCAGAAGATTTGTCAAGCATGATTTCCCTTTCACAAATCCATGCTGACTTGGACCTATCATGTCACCTCTTTCCAAATGCGCTACTATGACATCCTTAATAATTGATTCCATCATCTTACCCACTACCGATGTCAGGCTGACCAGTCTATAATTCCTTGTTTTCTCTCTCCCTCCTTTTTTAAAAAGTGGGGTTACATTGGCTACCCTCCACTCGATAGGAACTGATTCAGAGTCAATGGAATTCTGGAAAATGACTGTCAATGCATCCGCTATTTCCAAGGCCACCTCCTTAAGTACTCTGGGATGCAGTCCATCAGGCCCTGGAGATTTATCGGCCCTCAATCCCATCAATTTCCCGACTAAGAAGTTCCTCCTCCTTACTAGACCCTCTGACCCTTATATCCGGAATGTTGTTAGTATCCTCCTTAGTGAATACCGAACCAAAGTACTTGTTCAATTGGTCCGCCATTTTTTTGTTCCCCGTTATGACTTCCCCTGATTCTGACTGCAGGGGACCTACATTTGTCTTTACTAACCTTTTTCTCTTTACATACCTATAGAAACTTTTGCAATCCGTCTTAATGTTCCCTGCAAGCTTCCTCTCGTACTCTATTTTCCCTGCCCTAATCAAACCCTTCGTCCTCCTCTGCTGAGTTCTAAATTTCTCCCAGTCTCCGGGTTCGCTACTATTTCTGGCCAATTTGTATGCCACTTCCTTGGCTTTAATACTATCCCTGATTTCCCTTGATAGCCACGGTTGAGCCACCTTCCCTTTTTTATTTTTACGCCAGACAGGAATGTACAATTGTTGTAGTTCATCCATGCGGTCTCTAAATGTCTGCCCATCCACAGTCAACCCCTCAAGTATCATTTGCCAATCTATCCTCGCCAATTCACGCCTCATACCTTCAAAGTTACCCTTCTTTAAGTTCTGGACCATGGTCTCTGAATTAACTGTTTCATTCTCCATCCTAATGCAGAATTCCACCATATTATGGTCACTCTTCCCCAAGGGGCCTCGCACAACGAGATTGCTAATTAACCCTCTCTCATTACACAACACCCAGTCTACGATGGCCTCTCCCCTAGTTGGTTCCTCGACATATTGGTCTAGAAAACCATCCCTTCTGCACTCCAGGAAATCCTCTTCCACCGTATTGCTTCCAGTTTGGTTAGCCCAATCTATGTGCATATTAAAGTCACCCATTATAACTGCTGCACCTTTATTGCATGCACCCATAATTTCCTGTTTGATGCCCTCCCCAACATCACTACTACTGTTTGGAGGTCTGTACACAACTCCCACTAATGTTTTTTGCCCTTTGGTGTTCTGCAGCTCTACCATATAGATTCCACATCATTCAAACTAATGTCATTCCTAATTATTGTATTAATCTCCTCTTTAACCAGCAATGCTACCCCACCTTCTTTTCCTTTTATTCTATCCTTCCTGAATGTTGAATACCCCTGGATGTTGAGTTCCAAGCCCTGATCATCCTGGAGCCACGTCTCCGTAATCCCAATCACATCATATTTGTTAACATCTATTTGCACAGTTAATTCATCCACCTTATTATGGATACTCCTTGCATTAAGACACAAAGCCTTCAGGCTTGTTTTTTTAACACCCTTTGTCCTTTTAGAATTTTGTTGTACAGTGGCCCTTTTTGTTCTTTGTCTTGCGTTTCTCTGCCCTCCATTTTTTCTCATCTCCTTTCTGTTTTTTGCTTTTATCTCCTTTTTGTTTCCCTCTGTCTCCCTCCATTGGTTCCCATCCCCCTGCCATATTAGTTTAACTCTTCCCCAACAGTACTAGCAAACAATCCCCCTGGGACATTGATTCCGGTCCTGCCCAGGTGTAGACCGTCCGGTTTGTACTGGTTATCAGTAACCAGGAATGCGGTCTCTTTCGGCTAGCTGAAATCCCTTGAGACGTTGCTAAATCACGGGCAGCCACCTGCATACATTTTACACACACACATTTAATACTACAGTTACATATTTAATTCTAACATTATGCTACAGGTGCCTTTGCTCTGTTGGAAAATCTCTCTATAACAGGAGGTTGATGCAGCATCAAAGTGGTGAGCTTCGATAGGCGAAATGGTCTTTTCTTGCCCTTCTATTCGTATATCCATGCTTATCAATTAAGAAATGTTTGCAAGGTTGAGTGATCAAAAAAACTATTTTTAAACTTTGATTCTCCTGCAGTTTATTCATTAATCTGATCCTGACCTAGCTTTTACTATCAGCACCTTAAACGCAGAAGGAGTCATGTTTTTGCAATATGCTGAATATATAAGCAGAATGGCATTTTAACCTCCTTCTATCTTACAGGTTTTACTCCTAATTTCTTCCTGTAGTGTGTTTACTTGGAGCTTTCATTAAATGTTCACGTTGGATGTATAGGTATAACGGGCGATGCACCATTCGGAAGGGTTTGGAAATGGCTTATGTTCTCCAAAGTATGGAGTTAAAATATATGGTGACCGCTGAGCGATTGGTGATTTGCATATGTACGATGGGATGATTTATTGAGAGATTTTAGGATCTTGATCCAGCTAAGGAGAAAACCCTGCAGTTGTGGAATAATCGATGAGACCGGTGTAAATGTCAGCAATGAAAGGATTAATTAAATTGATTTTTAACCCTTTTAAAAACTATCGTAGTTTTCCAAAAGCAAAAAGCAACAAATTTTTGGTACAAGAATATTGTGCTTTGCCAGATAATAGGTGTCTTATAGCGAGTCGTACTGCAGTAATTCAAGGGAATAGCTGTGGTGACATCTTAAAAAAAAAAGAATGAATCTCAAGTGGCTATGAATGTCAGCACAGCCCTGAGATTTAATTACTGCTTTATACTTGCTGCTCGATACGTAATTCTTTAGTCTAACTCCATCCACCCGCTACTTCTTTATCAGCTATATTGAATAGCTTCTTTTTAAAGGTGACATTTTATTTTTTGACTTACTGTTACATGGCAGGCATAATGATTGATAATAGAGAAAACATGCTGTAGGTGAAAGGAGAGATGATGGGGCAGTGAGATTTGAAGATTTATGACACTGGGCAAGCAACTGGACTATTAATTACTCGTTTCCTGCTATGGAATATCATTGTCTAAACTATTTTGTCTAAATTCTTCAAGGTAGAAATGAATGCTGGGCATCTGCTTGCACAAATTAACACACTGGTACCAAATTTCTCTGATATTTTAATGGGGGCATTAACTCAATCTTTTAAATGGGTTCATTCTTCTGTACAGCTAGCAGGGGAGGAATATTGGCATGACTGCATTTCATGTTCGTTGAACGTCGCCAAAAATAAACTCTACCCTGTAGTTTTATGGTCCTGGAATAGGAGTGTAGACCCTTAAGCTCCTCTAGCCTGTTCCGCCATTCAGTGAGATCATGGCTGATCTGTATCTTAACTCCATCCACCCGCCTTGACTCCATATCCCTTAATACCCTTGGCTAGCAAAAATCTATTGATCTCATATTTAACGTTATTAATTGAGCTAGCATCTGCTGCTTTTTGTGAGAGAGTTCCACATTTCTACCATGCTTTGTGTGAAGAAGTGTTTCCTAACTTCTCTCCTGATTGGCCTGACTCTGATTTTAGTACTACTTGCAGTGCTAATCACATTTACCCACCCTGTCTCCCATTTCCCTTCTACCTATTCAACCAACTCTTGAATATTGACATTGTTTCTGCCTCAACCACTCACCCTGGAAGTGAATTCCACAGCCTCTTAATTCTCTGTGGAAAGAAGTTTTTCTTTCTGTTCAAAATCTTGTATCAATGACTCCTCATTCTTAGTCCCTCCACAACTTGAAACACTCTGCTTCTATCTACTCTGTCCCATCCTTTCATAATTTTAGGCACATCTGTAATATTGCTCCATAATCTGTGTTGTTCCAATGAAAAAAGCCCCAATTTTTCAAGTGTACTTCTGTACAGGGTATTTGTATTTCCTCTCACCTGGCAGCATCCAGGAGGATCTGCAGAGCACCCTCTTTAAAGTTTCAATATCCTTCCTATAGTGTGGAGCCCAATACTGCACACAGTACTTCAACTGAGGTCTTGGTAAGGTTTTATGCAGGATTTTATACTCTATATTGTGTGATAAAACCTCGAATTCCATCAGTTTTTCTTTACGGCCTTATCGACCCTGAGGTGCTGCTTTAATGACCTGTGAAACTGTACCCGCAAATGTTTTAGTTCTTCTACAGCACGAGGCTGACTTCCATTTCGATTGTAATCACAACTGTTTACCTCGTTCTTACTGACACTGAATTCCATCTGCCACTTTTTAAGCCCGTTCCTCAATCTTATCAAAATCTCTTTACAGCTTCCTTTGGTTTTGTGAAGAATTAACTACATTTCCTACTTTGATATCATCTGCATATTCCAGCACTACCACTCCTAGGCCTATATCCAAATAATTGATGTACTACTTCTGCTATTTTACTGTCATGAAGCTGCTAGTATCCTCTTCCAGCTCATTTCTAACAATATTGTGGAGCACTAGTTTCAATAACTGAGCCCAGTGGCATTCCACTCATCACACCTTTGCATCCAGAAAGCTACCCATTCACACAGACCCTCTGTGTCCTATCACCCAGCCAAATTCCCTACATTTATTGCTTCGAAACAGTTGTATCTCATTTGTGTTCCTCTCATCATCAGGTTTCCCATTACTATTATGTCCAAGCATTCTGTGTATGTTTGTCCTTTGTGGCAAGGTGATTGACTATGTCAGACACAGGCTGATGAGGGCTCTGATACCCCAGTAACGATATGGCCCCTTTAAGAATCTACCCTTTAAAGATAATTGCCCCTGGATTTTGGAGTAGGCTGTGTGAGCCTAAAAGGGGGAGGTCAGGAGAGGTAGGAGCTGAAAGAGGCTGGGAGTTGGAGAGCTGAAAGACATACTGTGTAGTGTGACTTTGTTGTATGTGTATTTAAAAACAAAAAAGGAATTTTGAACTTGGATTGTTCAAAGACTACTGTTTTTAAAGGAAAGGAAGCTTCGAGACGATAGGATCTTGTAATACTTTATAATTCTGTCATCTTTGTTGTTAGACTTCTAGATTTGTGTACAACTCTTTCCTTTTGCCTCATTTGTGTTTGCATTCTACCTTTTTAAAATTATTTTCCTTGCCTGTGATTCAGTCCAGATCTGCATTGTTTCCCTGCATCATCATCATAGGAAGACCCTCGAAATCGAGGAAGACTTGCTTCCACTCTAAAAGTGAGTTCTCAAGTGACTGAACAGTCCAATACGGGAATTACAGTCTCTGTCACAGGTGGGACAGACAGTGGTTGAAGGAAAGGGTGGGTGGGACTAGTTTGCCGCACGCTCCTTTCGCTGCCTGCGCTTGGTTTCTGCATACTCTCGGCGATGAGACTCGAGGTGCTCAGCGCCCTCCCGGATGTATTTCCTCCACTTAGGGCGGTCTTTGGCCAGGGACTCCCAGGTGTCGGTGGGGATGTTGCATTTTATCAAGGAGGCTTTGAGGCTGTCCTTGAAACGCTTCCTCTGACCATCTTGGGCTCGCTTGCCGTGTAGGAGTTCCGAGTAGAACTCTTGCTTTGGGAGTCTTATGTCAGGCATGTGAACAGTGTGGCCCGCTCAACAGAGCTGGGCGAGTGTGGTCAGTGCTTCGAAGGGCCTTCCGTAAGACAAAGGTCCTCCGCCAACCTGACCCCGCCACACAGCACTGCCCCCCCCAGTCATTCCCTGTACTGCAGTGTTCTGTTTATTGAACTCCTATTTAAAACTTACCCACTACCTCGTACAGCGGGTATGAGTCTTAGTCTATCTTTCTTGTCTATCTGTCTGACAGTATCAGTGTCCCATCTCCTTCTGACTTGATCAACACAGGCTTCCTCTTTCCCAGAAGACTCCCTGGTATGTCTGAATTGTAAAGGGCTTGAGGAATGAACAGGAGGTGGGATTGCTCTACATAACTCGTGTGGAGAAAAACGCTGGTGCAGACTGGATGGGCTGAATTCCAATGCTCGCCTGGCCGGCCTCCCATCTTTCACCCTACATGAACTTGAGCTCCTCCAAAACTGCTGGCCGTATACCATCTTGCACCAAGTTGTGTTCACCCCTGTGCTCGCTGACCTACATTGACTCCCAGTCCGGCAATGCCTCGGTTTCAAAACCATCCCTGGATGGCCACACCCTTCCCTATCTTTGTAACCTCCTCCAGTCCGACAACCCTCTGAGATTTCAGCGCTCCTCTAATTCTGGCCTCCTGCGCATCACCGATTTTCATCACTCCACCAATGACGGCCGTACATTCAGCTGCCTAGGCCCTAAGCTTTAAGACGCTCCTTAAAGCCTACCTCTTGGACCAAGCTTTTGATCATCTATCCTAATATCTGCTTATGTGGCTTGGTGTCAAATTTTGTTTGATAATGCTCCTGTCAAGTGCCTTTGGGACGTTTTACTGCATTAAAGGCACTATAGAAATGCAAATTCTTGTTGTTTTGAATGGCCTGTTTCTGTCCTGCAACAGCCTGTTATTCTAAGATTAATCCTTTTTATGGCATCCTGCGTGTACTATTTTATATTGTGATACCTTCAAATGTCACTCAAGATTTGGAATCTTGCCTTGAATTCAAATTTGAAGTGCTAATAAAACCACCCGTGGTTGGGAGGGAACAGTCCTCTTGGAGGTTGAAATGCAATGTCCCTGCATTCGCAAACACAACCAGTATTCAGTCTCGTGTCTAGACAGGGGACAATTGTTTATCCTTCTGAGATTACAATACCCGACGGCTGCTGTAGTTGCATCAGATCCCCTGATAGAGGTTTGAGACTATTCCGAGGAAATGTATTAATAATGACAGTGCAGTCCTACATTTGTTGGGAACTTTTCTCGGGTATGGGTCACTGGTTGATGAATGTTAACACTGTTCAGTTACAGTATCATTTTATTACTGAACGTTCAACAATCATACTTTGATATGCACCTTCTTGTATTATTTATCTGTGTACGAGTTTCCACTCAAGCTAATCTTTGTAGATACAGATGGCAGCATAGTACCATTAATGCTCACAAGAGCTGTAGTGAAGGAGGAGGACTTAGTCCAGCTGTAAGCATATTGTAGGTGGTGCAAAAATCTATTGTCTTTTGTGATCTGAACATTTTTAAAACTGCACAATACCAAGCTTTCACTGACCAGTTAGGAATTTAAAATAGCAAAGAGACCATAATGTAATTGCAATTTACCCAGCTGGCATTATGTGCCACTTACGTTACGGTTTTATGCTCTTCCTACATTACAACAGCGACTACACTTCAAAAACAAAGTACTTCATTTGCTGTAAAGCACTTTGGGATGTCCTGAGGTCGTGAAAGGAATAGAAGGATAGCTTGATAGGGTTAGATGAAGTCAGATGGGAGGAGGCTCGTGTGGAGCAAAGACCAATTGACCCGAACGGCCTGTTTCTGTTAATTCGATGTTAAACCCTTTCATAATTTTTAAGATCTCTATTAGGTCATTAGAACAATTGGTATGAAGGCTCATGCCAGCAAAAATAAATAAGAAAATTGGGCGTGAAATGACCTAAAACTGTTGGATGAATCTTCGTACTGACTCTTCCAACTTAATTCTGTATACAGCTCAATGACGAGCACACCGAGATGGCCATTTATATGGCTGATAATTAGCAATGGTACAGAGCCAACATAAACACAGCAGAATTGCATATTGCATCATGACCATATCATTTACAAGCTTCTAATGAGTTGCTTATTACAAAGGCCCCAAAAAATAATCTGTCTTCAGTCATATTAAAGTCTGCATAATAATGAGACTTTGGGGGAGAAATTCGGTCGTGCCTCTGTTGTGGCGTTGTCTCGGGCTGATCAGTAAATTTTGCGCTGGCAAATGGATTGCGTCTGCCACTGCAAAATTCATCAGCTAGGCCCTGAGTTTGGAGTGGAGTGCTAAGGGAGGCGTTGCACACCTCTTTTCGAGCGTTATGCCGGCTGAGAAAGGGAAAATCCCGAGCTAAACAGCTGGCCCAGGTGCGCCATAAGAAAGGCCTCGGGGGAAGGAGGTGAGTAAACTGTGAAAAAAAATACCAAAAACATTCCCATCAGCATCATCATCATAGGCAGTCCCTCGGAATCAAGGAAGACTTGCCTTCACTTCTAAAGTGAGTTCTTTGGTGGCTGAACAGACCAATACGAGAGCCACAGACCCTGTCGCAGATGGGACAAACATTCATCGAGGGAAGGGATGGGTGGGACTGGTTTGCCGCTCACTCCTTCCGCTGCCTGCGCTTGATCTCTTCATGCTCTCGGCATTGAGATTTGAAGAGCTCAACGCCCTCCCCGATGCACTTTCTCCACCTAGGGCGGTCTTCAGCCAGGGACTCCCAGGTGTCAGTGGTGATGTCGCACTTTATCAGGGATGCTTTGAGGGTGTCCTTGTAATGTTTCCACTGCCCACCTTTGGCTCGTGAAGGATTTCCGCATAAAGCATTTGGTTAGAGAGTCTTGTGTCTGGCATGCAAACTATGTGACCTTTCCAACAAAGCTGATCGAATGTGGTCAGTGCTTCAATACTGGGGATGTTAGCCTGGACGAAGACACTGATGTTGGTGTGCCTGTCTTCCCAGGGGATTTGCAGAATCTTGCGGAGACATCGTTGGTGATATATTTCCAGCGATTTGAGGTGTCTTCTATACATCATCCATGCCTCTGATCCATACAGGAGGGCGGGTATTACTACAGGCCTGTAGACCATGAGCTTGGGGTAGATTTGAGTTCCTGGTCTTCGAACACTCTTTTCCTCAGGCGGCCGAAGGCTGCACTGGCGCACTGGAGGTGGTGTTAAATCTCCGCATCAATGTCTGCTTTTGTTGACAAGAGGCTCCCGAGGTATGGGAAATGGTCCACGTTGTCGAGGGCCGAGCCCCGAGTCTTGATGACTGGGGGGGCAGTGTTGTGCAGCGAGGACAGGCTGGTGGAGGACCTTTGTCTTACGGATGTTGAGCGTAAGGCCCATGCTATCGTACGCCTCGGTGAATACATCAACTATATCCTGGAGCTCAGCCTCAGAATGTGCGCAGACGCAGGCGTCGTCCGCGTATTGTAGCTCAACGACAGAGGTTGGGGTGATCTTGGACCTGGCCTGGAGGCAATGTCGATTAAACAGCTTCCCACTTCCCGCTTCTACCCCGGGCCGGAGGGACCCTTGCACCGGCCTGCGGCTCCTGTTCGGGGCTTGCGGCCTGCACCGGGACATCATCCAAGACTTTTTTAAACCGGCCGAAGGGACTCCGGAGCCGGCATCGAACCGGCCGAAGGGACTCTGGGACCAGCATCGAACCGGCCGAAGGGACTCTGGGGCCAGCGTTCAACCGGCCGAAGGAAAAAACATTTGCAATACATAACTCACGCCACCACAACATAAATTGCAAAAAACCAATCACACTTACCTCAGGTCGACATTACTTGCCTCACTGCAGCCGCTGTAGCTTGGCAGGCCAACATCCACAGGCATTCCCACCAGGGCGCTCTGCGGAGCGCGACGGGTCGGGCGCAGTCCAAATATCGAGCCAGTGTCGCAACCAGGGACCTTGCACACCGGCTCGCCACTTTCGGGCGGGAATGCTCCGCACCGCCTCGAAACCGGCACAGAATGTGGGGCGGTGAAAGCTGGCCGCCCACCCGGAACTGCTTCCCGCTGCCATTGCCGCCCCTGTGGGGCGCTAATAGGGGCGGCAGAAAATCCAGCCCCTTGTGTTTTTTTTAAAAACTTCCCCGAGAGTTACTTTCTGACTTTCGATCTGAATGTTCTGAAAGTGTGTTGCAACCCAAGAGCTAATAAAGTCTGTTATTCCTTGCCTTTTTGTCTTTGTCTCTGCAAATGACATTTTCCAGTGTCTGTGTTTCGGTGGAATTTACTCTATTGTACGAGTGTGACAGTTCTTGGTGCTGGGGGGATCGTTTTCCTGTGGATGCTCAGAAATGGAAATTGGCAAGGCCCCAGGGTGCACTGTACTTGAAGTTTTAAGACAGACAAATTTAATATTGAATTTTACATCGCGTCCCTCATTGTATTTGCAGGTGGCTTCTATTGCACAGAGCGGCTTAAGCGATGAATTAGAAACTGTGGGTCTTCAGTGCATTTCCTCAATGCTAGTTCATACATTATTCTTCTGTAACTTTGTTTTAAAAGGTGAAACGTGAAACTTTTCATTATCGTTTTATCTCTTGTGAACCTATGCCTTTCCTGACTGGAGACATTTCTCTTATTAACGTGTGCGGATTTATTGGAAATGAAACATTTTGCAACGCAATATATTAAGGTCAGAATATCAGATTTTGGAGATTATTAGCTTAGTATCTTATAGAGATGGAAAGTAATGGACACCGAGTACAGGGTTGTAATCTCATTTTAGTGTTTCAAATGGCTCTAAGCTGCTTGAAATTCTCTTATACTTTATGGCATCATATGAACACTGATGAGATTATTACCTTGTAATCATTCACATGGATCCCATTAAGTTTTATAGCATGTGCTGCAAAGTTCATGGGATTAAAGGTGGCTCCTGTGTTTGCTGCTAGTGTGCTGTGTTTATTAATGTGTGGTGACATGATCGGAAGTAATGATTACGATATAATTGCTGAGAGTTTATACGTTAATAATTTGTAGTTTATTACTGTGAAATAGTTTTATATATCATGCGACTTTAATGCATGCTAGTGTATCTCCTGTGGCAGTGCCAATGGCACGCCAGAGGTGCTGCTCTTTTATAACAGGGCTCATATAATGTACAATGTATTATCAGAGCCAATTGGGGCCATAAATATAAGATAGTCACTAATAAATCTAATGGGAAATTCAGGAGAAACTTCTTTGCTCAGAGAGCAGTTAGAATGTGAAACTCGCTACCTCAAGAAGTAGTTGAGACGAATAGCACAGATGCATTTAATGGGAACTAGATAAACACGTGAAGGAGAAAGGAGGAGAAGGATATATGAAGAGGGGTGGGAAGCGGCTCATTTGGAGCATAAACACCGACATAGACCACCAGTTGGACCAAATGGCCTGATTTTGTGCTATAAATTCTATGTAGCTACTGATTTATGGTGACTGAATATGTCAAATTATGTTTATGTTGCATTATTGCAGCGTTTTGGGGATTAAATTCAGAAACTGACTATTTTCTGTCAAACCTCACATGAATTACCTTAATCTGTTTCTTTACCTAAGAACTTTTTAAAATCTGTGACCTTTTATAAGAATAGGATATACACAGGAACATGGTTGGAAAGATGCTAGCAGTTCTAGGTAGATAGAAGATGCATAGCAATGGTAAAGAGAGGGTTCTTCGGATTTGTCAGTATGGGCAGGTCTTGAGTTCAGGTTATTATTGGGATTGGGTTGGCTTTGGTAGAACTGCGGTTGGGGTGCTGGGTGTAATGATACTGAGGGAGTGGTTAGTGCTGGAGCCTGGCAGTAGTGTGAAGGGGTGGGTGTTTAGGGTGGGGGCTGCAAAGTGTGATAGGAGAGTCTGGCGAGGGAGAGGGTATGAGAACCTGGATCTGGAGGGTAAAGGCACGGGTAATTGGATGGGTGGGTGTGAGAGGAGTTATGTTTCCTTGTAATCAATCAATTGCAAACTGTATTTCACAATAAACGTGTAACCATAACGAAGCAGTTATTAATCCTACAGAATTAGCATCAATGTGCATTGATGGCATGGATGGTCAAGGCTACTGCTGGCAAAAAAATAATGCTGAAAGCAAAATCAAATCGCCTCATAAATTTTACTGAATATATATTTTTAAAAGTTACCCTGGAGTTGTTTCATTTGGGGCCATAATTTAATCTTGAGATTCAGATGACAGTTATGAATTATTTGAGCTTTACTGTCATGATTCATGATGTCATTCAGATGTATTAATTCAATTACTTCTCAGTAATCTCTCCCAGGTATGTGTTAGTCTCTACAACACAAGGCCGCTCATGTGGCATTACGTATCACGTCATCAAAAAATGTATATCTTTTAAAAAATATGATTTTCTGATATTCAGGTTTCCCACCAGATATCATTTACTAACCAGCTGGGGTGCACAAGCAGATTTGCTCTCAGACGCCTTCAACTCTTCCCTTTTGACTGGAGGTCCTGTAATTGTGGAGTTTAGTTTGTGTCCCGGCGATTCTCCTCAGCTCCTCCATCAACATGACCTGATTAAAATCAGGATCCCTCGTGGGTTGGGAATCACTTGAGGGTCAAACATAGATTCAGGGCTGTCATTTCCATCTCGGGTACACAACCTGCCTGTATAGCCACTCAACATACCAGTGATGTCTGTTTTTGAAAAGTGTAAGCCCAAAGTGAAATAAAGTACGGTATGTTCACACCCAATTTTATTCTTAGTTATGCATTCTGTAATTTTGTGTGGATGAATTGAAAAATCATTTTGACAACCAACTTTACAACAACAACAGAGGTTTTTTATTTATTCATTCATGGGATGTGGGCGTCACTGACAAGGCGAGCATTTATTGCCCATCCCTAATTGCCCTTGAGAAGGTGGTGGTGAGCCGCCGCCTTGAACCGCTGTGTAGAAGGTACTCCCACAGCACTGTTGGGTAGGGAGTTCCAATATTTTGACCCAGTGACGATGAAGAAACGGCAATATATTTCCAACTCAGGATCGTGTGACATGGAGGAGAACGTGGAGGTGGTGGTGTTCCCATGTGCCTGCTGCTCTTTTCTTTCTAGGTGGTAGAGGTCATAGGTTTAAATGGTGCTGTCAAAGAAACCTTGAGAGGTTGCTGCATTGCATCTTGTAGATAGTGCACACTGTAGCCATGTTTCTCTGGTGGTGAAGGGAGTGAATGTTTAAGTGGTTGGGGTGCTGACAACATTCCCGAGGTCCCATGCAGGCCGATGCTGCCGCTGGTAAAGATACTGTGCAGCACATTTAAAGGGCCCTCGCAGAAAAAAAATTAGAGGTAACATTTGGTGCCCATCAAGTGGGCTGCTTTGGCCTGGATGGTGTTGAGCTTCTTCAGTGTTGTTGGAGCTGCACTCATTCAAGCACATCACACTCCTGACTTGTGCCTTGTAGGTAGTGGAAAGCCTTTAGGGAGTCAAGACGTGAGTCATTTGCCGCAGAATGCCCAGGATCTGACCTGCTCTTGTAGCCACAGTATTTATATAGCTGGTCCAGTTAAGTTTCTGGTCAATGGTGACCCCCAGGATGTTGATCGTTGGGGATCAGACGATGGTAATGACATTGAATGTCATGGGGAGGTGATTAGACTCTCTCTCATTGGCGATGGCCATTACCTGGCACTTGGGTGGAGCAAATTTTACTTGCCACTTATCAGCCCAAGCCTGGATACTGTCCAGGTCTTGCTGTATGCAGTCACGGACTGCTTTATATCTGAGGAATTGCGAATAGAACTGAACACTTTGCAATCATCAGCGAACATCCCCACCTCTGATCTCATGATGGAGAGAAGGTCATTGATGAAACAACTGAAGATGGTTGGGCCTAGGAGGATCATTCATGCAGCGATGTCCTTTGACTGAGATTGTTGGCCTCCAACAACCACAACCATCTTCCTTTGTACTAGGTATGACTCCAGCCATTCTCGAGTTTCCCCCTGATTTCCCACTGCCTTCAATTTTACTCGAACTCCTTGATGCCACACTCTGTCAAATGCTGCCTTGATGTCAAGGGCAGTCACTCTCACCTCACCTCTGGAATTTAGCTCTTTTGTCCATGTTTGGACCAAGGCTGTAATGAGGTCTGGAGCCGAGAGTTCCTGTCGAAAACTGAGCATCGGTGGGAGGATTATTGGTGAGTAAGTGCTGCTTAATAGCACTGTCGACGACACCTTCTATCACGTTGCTGATGATGGAGAGTAGGCTGATGGGGCACTAATTGGCTGGATTTGATTTGTCTTGTTTTTTTGGACAGGACATACCTGGGTAATTTTCCACTTTGTCGAGTAGATGCCAGTGTTGTAGCTGTACTGGAACAGCTTGGCTAGAGGCTCGGCTAGTTCTGAAGCACAAGTCTTCAGCACTATCGCCGGGATGTTATCGGGGCCCATTGCCTTTGCTGTATCCAATGGACTCAGCCGTTTCTTGATATCACGTGGAGTGAATTGAACTGACTGAAGACTAACATTTGTGATGGGTCCTCCAGAGTGGGCCAACTCAGCACTTCTGCCTGAAGTTTGTTGCGAATGCTTCAACCTTGTCTTTTGCACTGATGTGCTGGGCTCCGCCATTGTTAGGGATGTTTATGGAGCTACCTTCTCCCGTTAGTTGTTTAATTGTCCACCACCATTCATGATTGGATGTGGTAGGACTGCAGAGCTTTGATCTGTTCCGTTGGTTGTGGGGTCGCTTAGCTCTATCTATAGCTTCTGCTGTTTAGCATGCATGTAGTTCTGTTAAATAAAAACAGAAAATGCTGGAAATACTCAGCAGGTCAGTCAGCATCTGTGGAGAGAAACAGAGTTAATGTTTCAGATCGGTGACCTTTTGCCAGTTCTGAAGCTGCCTGACCTGCTGAGTATTTCCAGCATTTTATGTTTTTATTTCAGATTTCGAACTTCCGCAGTATTTTGCTTTTGATGTACTCGTGTGTTGTAATTTCACCAGGTTGGCACTTCATTTTTAGGTCCGCCTGGTGCTGCTCCCGGCATACTCTTTTACACTCCTCATTGAACCAGGGTTGGTCCATTGGGTAGAGGGCAGTGGCCATGAAGTTACAGGTGGAATAGAATTCTGCTGCTGATGGCCACTTCTTCAGCTGAGGAAAGGCGATAGGTGGGAATCAGCAGGTTTCCATGCCCATATTTGACCTGATGCCATAAGTCTTCTTGGGGTCCGGAGACAGTGTTGAGGTCCCTCCCTCCCGATTGTATACCACTGTGCCGCCACCTCTGGTGGGTCTGTCCTTCCGGTGGGATAGTGCATACCCAGGGATGGTGATGGAGGATCCTGCAAATACCCTGGGAGGACAGACGCACAAACATTAGCGTCCTCGTCCAGGCCAACATCCCCAGTATTGAATCACTGACCACACTTGATCAGTTCCGCTGGGCAGGCCACATAGTTCGCATGCTAGACATGAGATTCCCAAAGCAAGCGCTCTACTCGGAACTTGTCCACGGCAAACGAGCCAAATGCGGGCAGAGGAAACGTTACAAGGGCATCCTCAAAGCCTCCCTGATAAAATGTGACATCCCCACTGAAACCTGGGAGTCCCTGGCCATAGACCGCCCTAAGTGGAGAAAGTACATTCGGGAGGGCGCTGAGCTCCTCGAGTATCATCGGCAAGCGCAGGCAGCGGAAGGAGCGTGCGGCAAACCAGGCTCTCTGCCCACTCTTTCCCTCAACGACTATCTGTCCCACCTGTGACAGAGACTGTGATTCTCGTATTGGACTGTACCGCCACCTAAGAACTCGTGCTAAGAGTGGAAGCAAGTCTTCCTCGATTCCGAGGGACTGCCTATGATGATGATGATGATGGAGGAGTCTGTGATGTTGGCTGAAAGGTATGATTCTATGAGTATGATCATGTCTGGCTGTTGCTTGACTAGTCTGTGGGACACCTCTCCCAATTTGGGCACAAGTCCACAGATGTTAGTGAGGAGGACTTTGATGAAAGGGTCGACTGGGCTGGATGTGGCTTTTGTTGTGTCCGAATCCAATGTTTTGGTCGATGCAAGGCAGTCCGTCTGGTTTTGTTGTACATTTTTGTAGCAGTTTGATGCAACTGAGTGGCTTGCTAAGCCATTTCAGAGAGCAGTTAAGACTCAACCACATTGCTGTTCATCTGGAGTCACATATAGACCAGACCAGGGCAGGAGTCTTCCTTCCCTATAGGACACTCGTGTGAACCAGTTGGACTTTTATCACAATCCGACAGATTCATGGTCACCATTAGCTTTTTATTCCAGATTTATTTAATTAACTGAATTCAAATTGTCAAACTGCGATGGTGATTTGAATTCTCTCCTCCCGATTCTTAGGCCAGGCCTCTCGGTGACTAGTCCAGTGACATAACCACTATGCTCTTGTCCCCCTGATAAAATGACATTTCAAAAGGAGATGGCATAAGGAGATATTAGAGCATGTGACCAAAAGCATGGTTAAAGAGGTACGTTTTAAGTAGCATCTTAAGGGAGGAAAGTTTTAGGGAACTTCAGGAACATTTATATGTGTGTTTTTGGTGAGAAGAAAGGAAGGAAAGAGGTCAACAAAACAACAGAACAGCAGGCCACACGTCCCCTCCGGACCTACATTAATCACTCGCTGGCCCTTTCTTGAGCTGAATTACTATTTCTTGAAGCAGACATATCATCAAAGATGTGTTTGTATTTGTTTAACGTGATTTATCCATCATTGTGCGTTGGGTGCCAACAAGTACTTCTCCAACCTCTTCACAATTGCTATATAATATTAACACATTTCAAATTCTAAGACATTTATTTTTAATATTTTGAGATATTAAAATTGCTCACTTTAAATTTGATTACTGCATGCTGAGAGAATCTTTCAATTACACTCAACTTAGGGGATCAACGGATGATGGTGAGAGGGAGTCCATGATAAAATAATAATACCTGGATTCTGGGTGAAATGAGATTGGTTGCTCTGAGATTTCTTAAGTTCTTATCTTATGTGAGAAGATACATGAGAATGGAATGGGAGAACGTTATCCTCACTTAATATGCTTTTGGTTAAATATTAGACAGCACGGACCCCAATTTTATTAAGACAATCCATGCTTGACATTTTTGTTCATCTATTTAATATTTAGCGCACGAATGCTGTACCTTTCTTGTCTTATCTGGATGCTAAATGCATAACTCATTCATGTACAAATGGTACGGAGCGATATCGTATAAGAAAATATTTTTACTTAATTATATATCAAGTTTAGAATATTGCTGGAACTGGAGGTTTTCTGAACTGTTTGTGGTTTTCTGGTCACCATTTGCTGTGGTGCTCTTGGTCCAAAGCTCTCTTATCTCTCAGGCCCCACCCACAATTCAGTCAATGAGTAAACCGATACTATGGGCTTTATACAGCATTAAGATGCCTATGCCTCGTTTTGAACTTGTTTTCACTACATTGGAGCGGATGCACATTGCTGTCTGATATGCAAAATGTCACTTCAAGGACAGATAATTACAACTGCTTAGATAGACGTCTTAATGAGGATTATGTACCACGTTCACTGCGGTGACCGAAAATTTAATGTTGTTTACTTGGCTGCAGAGCTGAATCATTTGTGATTGTGTATCACATCGAGGGGCCCTCAAGGCTCTCACAGCTGGGTTTATCTTGGCAATAGTTGATGGAAGACTTGTGACAGGTTCAGAGGAGAGAGCCCTGATCCTTTGAAGTCACTTGATGAACAGTTATGTAGTCAGGAGCTGGCAATTAATAATAGCTTTTATTTATATGGCGCCAGAAGAAATTAAGGCAGATGATCAAAAGCTTGTTTAAAGAGGTAAGTTTTAACGAGCGTCTTAAAGGAGGAAACATAGAAAATAGGTGTAAGAGTAGGCCAATCAGCCCTTCGAGCCTGCACCGCCATTCAGTAAGATCATGGCTGATCATTCACCTCAGTACCCCTTTCCTGCTTTCTCTCCATACCCCTTGATCCCTTTAGCCGTAAGGGCCATCTTGAATATATCCAATGAACTGGCATCAACAACACTCTGCGGTAGGGAATTCCACAGGTTAACAACTCTCTGAGTGAAGAAGTTTCTCCTCATCTCAGTCCTAAATGGCTTACCCCTTATCCTTAGACTATGTCCCCTGGTTCTGGACTTCCCCAACATTGGGAACATTCTTCCTGCATCTAACCTGTCCAGTCCTGTCAGAATTGTATATGTTTCTATGGGATCCCCTCTCATCCTTCTAAACTCCAGTGAATACAGGCCCAGTCTCTCCTCATATGTCAGTCCTACCATGCTGGGAATCAGTCTGGTGAACCTTCGCTGTACTCCCTCAATAGCAAGAACGTCCTTCCTCAGATTAGGAGATCAAAACTGAACACAATATTCCAGGTGACGCCTCATCAAGGCCCTGTACAACAGCAGTAAGACCTCCCTGCTCCTATACTGAAATCCCCTAGCTATGAAGGTCAACATACCATTTGCCTTCTTCACTGCCTGCTGTACCTACATGCCAACTTTCAATGACTGATGTACCATGACACCCAGGTTTCGTTGCACCTCCCCTTTTCCTAATCTGCCGCCATTCAGATAATATTCTACCTTCGTGTTTTTGCCCCCAAAGTGGATAACCTCACATTTATCCACATTATACTGCAACTGCATGCATTTGAGAGGTGGAGAGGTGTAGCGGTGCTTCGGGCCCAGGCAGCTGAAGGCATGTCTACCAATGGTTGAGCAGTTATAATGAGGGATGTTCAAGCAGCCAGAATTTGAGGAGTGCAGACATTGTGTGGGATTGTGAGGCTGAAAAAGATTACAGAGATAGGGAGGGATAAGTCCATGGAGTGATTTGTAAACAAGGATGAGAATTTTGAAATCTAGGCGTGGTTTAACTGAGAGCCAATGTAAGTCAGAAAGCACTGGCGTGATGGGTGATCTTGACTTGGTGCGGGTTAGTACGCGGGCTACTGAGTTTTGGATGGCTTCAAGTTTACGTAGTGTGAAAGGCCGGCCAGGAGTGAGTTCGAGTAGTCAAGTCTAGAGGTAACAAAAGCATGAATGAGGGTTTTAGCAGCAGAAGAGCTGAAATTGGGGCGGAGGCGGGCAATGTTACGGAGGTGGAAAAAGGTGGTTTTAGTTATGTGGCTGGAAACTCATTTCAGGGCCAAATATGACACCTAGGTTGCGAACAGACTGGTTCACCCTCAGATTGATGCTAGGGAGAGGGATGGAGTCAGCGGTTAGAGAACGCAGTTTGTGGCAGGGACCAAAGATAATGGCTTCGGTCTTCCCAATATTTAATTGGAGAAAATTTTGGCTCATCCAGTACCGTTCAAGCAATCTGACAATTTAGATACCAAGCAGGGGTCGAGAGAAGTGGTGGAGAGGTAGAGCTGGGTGTCGTCAGCATACATGTGGAAACTGGCTCCATGTTTTCGGATGATATCGCCAAGGGGCAGCATGTTGATGAGACATAAGAGGGGACCAAGGACAGATCCTTGGGGGACACCAGAGGTAACAATGCGGGAGTGGAAAGAGAAGCCATTGCTGGAGATTTTCTGGCTACGATTAGATAGATAAGAATGGAAACAGGCGAGTGCAATCCTTGACGTTGGTTGAGAGGTGTTGGAGGAGGTTAGAGTGGTCAACTGTGTCAAAGGCTGCAGACAGGTCCAGAAGGACAAGGAGGGATAGAAACATAGAAAATAGGTGCAGGAGTAGGCCATTTGGCCCTTTGAGCCTGCACCACCATTCAATATGATCATAGCTGATCATGCAACTTCAGTACCCCATTCCTGCTTTCTTTTCATACCCCTTGATCCATATAGCCATAAGGGCCACATCTAACTCTTTTTTGAATAGTTTACTTTTGTCACAGTCACAAAGGATGTAATTTGTGACTTTGATGAGAGCAGTTTCGGTCCTGTGGTAGGGGCGAAAGCCAGATTGAAGGGATTCAACCATTGAATTCATGGAAAGATGATCTCGGATTTGGGAGTCCATAACACGTTTAAATACTTTGGATAGGAAAGGGAGTTTGGAGATGGGGCGATAGCTAGCAAGCAAAATGGGGTCAAGGGTTGTTTTTTTTGGGTTGGGGGTAATATATTAACATTGGCTAACGAACAGAAAACAGAGAGTCGGGATAAATGGTTCATTCTCGGGTTGGTAACCAGTAACTAGTGGGGTGCCGCAGGGATCAGTGCTGGGGCCCCAACTATTTACAATCTATATTAACGACTTGGAAGAAGGGACCGAGTGTAACATAGCCAAGTTTGCTGACGATACAAAGATGGGAGGAAAAGCAATGTGTGAGGAGGACATAAAAAATCTGCAAAAGGACATAGACAGGCTAAGTGAGTAGGCAAAAATTTGGCAGATAGAGTATAATGTTGGAAAGTGTAAGGTCATGCACTTTGGCAGAAAAAATCAAAGAGCAAGTTATTATTTAAATGGAGAAAGATTGCAAAGTGCTGCAGTACAGCGGGACCTGGGGGTACTTGTGCATGAAACACAAAAGGTTAGTATGCAGGTACAGCAAGTGATCAGGAAGGCCAATGGAATCTTGGCCTTTTTTGCAAGGGGGATGGAGTATAAAAGCAGGGAAGTCTTGCTACAGTTATACAGGGTATTGGTGAGACCACACCTGGAATACTGCGTGCAGTTTTGGTTTCCATATTTACGAAAGGATATACTTGCTTTGGAGGCAGTTCAGAGAAGGTTCACTCGGTTGATTCCAGAGATGAGGTGGTTGATGTATGAGGAAAGGTTGAGTAGGTTGGGCCTCTACTCATTGGAATTCAGAAGATTGAGAGGTGATCTTATCGAAACATATAAGATTATGAGGGGGCTTGACAAGGTGGATGCAGAGAAAATGTTGCATAATCTTAGAATAAGGGCCGCCCATTTAAAACAGAGACGGGGAAAAATTTCTTTTCTCAGAGGGTTGTAAATCTGTGGAATTCGCTGCCTCAGAGAGCTGTGGAATCTGGGACATTGAATAAATTTAAGACAGAGATAGACAGTTTCTAAACCAATAAGGGTAATGGGGAGCAGGCAGGGAAGTGGACCTGAGTCCATGATCGGATCAGCCAAGATCGTATAAAATGGTGGAGCAGGCTCAAGGGGCCGTATGGCCTACTCCTGCTCCTATTTCTTATATGAGGGGTGATGACAGCAGATTTGAAGGAGAAGGGAACAGTACCAGAGGACAGAGAACCATTAACAATGTCAACTGGATATTTTATATATAATTATTTTTTTATAAATACAACAATTCTGAGGATTAGTGTGACCGACTTCTGAGTTCATCAAGGTAGAGGTTGGAGGCTGTGGTGGTCAGGCCTATTCTAGCATTTAAGTTCTGTTACTGATGCTAGTCCAGGTTTAGTATTAAGAAGGGTGTTAACAAAATGTTATCTCTTTTATTATTTTCATATACCCAAAGAGTTTGTAAGTTAAACATTCTGTGACTGAAAGCTGCTGTATTAATTATTTTTGCTGTTGTCGACCATCGTAGTTTTAATAAATCTGATATAGAGTCATAGAAAAATTACGACACAGAAGGAGGCCCATCGTGTCAGTGCCAGTCGAAAAAGAGTTACCCAGCCTAATCCCACCTTCCAGCACTACGTCCGTAGCCCTGTAGGTCATGGCTCTTTAACTGCACATCCAAGTACCTTTTAAATGTGGTGAGGGTTTCTGCCTCTACCACTTTTTCAGGCAGTGAGTTCCAGACCCCCACCACCCTCTGGGTGAAGAAATTCTTCCTCATCTCCCCTCTAATCCTTTTGTAGTTTATGGCCAGAGTCACAGTATCTGATGGTGTTTATTCTTATGCTTTCTGAAGATCAGGATAACATGAGAGGACCCATGTCAATTTAGTGAGCTGTTGCAGTGATGAGGGTTTCTGTTTGAACCCTGGGCAGTTCTATATCACCAGATACTGAGTACAGAATCACGCTCCGGTTTATAATTGCAAGAACTCGGCACAGGAGAAATGTCCAGTGAAGCTCTTTTTTAAAAAAAAATGTAAATTCAAATTTTTAAAAACTCTTGTTATACTGTGGAATTTCCAGGTTGTAATTAGACCTTCCTCCAAAATCAGGACCTCTTGGTTCATATTTCTGACAAATCTAACAGATAAAACGAAAAGAAAAAGCATACAAGAATGCTGAAAAGATAGTAAGAGCTACAAGAAGGGAGCATGAAAAGAAACTTGCACCGGATATCAAAATCAACACAAAATATTTTACGATTATATTAGGGAAAAGAGGGTGGTTAAGAGCAATGTCGGCTCCTTAACATAGAAACATAGAAAATAGGTGCAGGAGTAGGCCATTCGGCCCTTCTAGCCTGCACCGCCATTCAATGAGTTCATGGCTGAACATTCAACTTCAGTACCCCATTCCTGCTTTCTCGCCATACCCCTTGATCCCCCTAGTAGTAAGGACCTCATCTAACTCCTTTTTGAATATATTTAGTGAATTGGCCTCAACAACTTTCTGTGGTAGAGAATTCCACAGGTTCACCACTCTCTGGGTGAAGAAGTTCCTCCGCATCTCGGTTCTAAATGGCTTACCCCTTATCCTTAGACTGTGACCTCTGGTTCTGGACTTCCCCAACATTGGGAACATTCTTCCTGCATCTAACCTGTCTAACCCCGTCAGAATTTTAAATGTTTCCATGAGGTCCCCTCTCATTCTTCTGAACTCCAGTGAATACAAGCCCAGTTGATCCAGTCTTTCTTGATAGGTCAGTCCCGCCATCCCGGGAATCAGTCTGGTGAACCTTCGCTGCACTCCCTCAATAGCAAGAATGTCCTTCCTCAGGTTAGGAGACCAAAACTGTACACAATACTCCAGGTGTGGCCTCACCAATGCCCTGTACAACTGTAGCAACACCTCCCTGCCCCTGTACTCAAATCCCCTTGCTATGAAGGCCAACATGCCATTTGCTTTCTTAACCGCCTGCTGCACCTGCATGCCAACCTTCAATGACTGATGTACCATGACACCCAGGTCTCTTTGCACCTCCCCTTTTCCTAATCTGTCACCATTCAGATAATAGTCTGTCTCTCTGTTTTTACCACCAAAGTGGATAACCTCACATTTATCCACATTAAAAACTGATCAAGGTGATATAAATGAAAATAAGGAAATGGCGGACATGTTAAATAATTACTTTGCATCAGTATTTACAGTAGAGCAAGAGGATAGCATGCCAGATATCCCAAGGAAACTAATATTGAATCAAGAACACCAAAATTAACCTCAGCATATTAACAGCAATGAAGAAAATAATGGCACTAAAGATGACAAATCTCCACGAGCAGATGGTTTTCATCCCAGGGTTTTAAAGGAAATAGCTGCGAACATTGCAGATGGCCCAACTATGATCTTCGAAGGTTCTCTCGATTCAGGAATTGTTCTTAGATTGGAAAATTGCACATGTCACTTCGCTATTTAAGAAAGGTGAAAGAGGGAAATCAGGGAATTATAGACCAGTTAGTCCAACATCTGTTGTTCGGAAATTACTAAAATATTGGCGCCCTATTCGATCCCAAGCTGAGTTTCTGACCCCATTTTCCTCTGTCCCAAAGACCAGCTACTTCCATCTCTAACATCGTCTGCCCCCTCCCCGACCTCAGTGTTTAGTTGGAATTGTAGTCATAGTTGTTATGCAGGCTAACACAGCAGCCATTTTGAATACACTAATGCTCCACAAATAGTAATGCGATCAATGATGAAGTCGGCAATCAAAGTTTCTGCTTCAAATCTCATTCTGAAGAATGGTACGTTTAAAAAATGCTGTACTCCCTTGGTACTGCACTAAAGTGTTACTGTCGATTATGCAGTCAAGCCTTGGAGTGAGGGTTGGACCAACAGCCTTCTTACTCAGAGATAAGAGTACCGCCAAATGATCCAAGCTGACATCATAGTATAACCAGTCAAGAAGATGAGCAGGCACCTGTTCCAAGACTCTGCAGTCTTGCTGTGCTGTCAGACAAGGATTTGTAAGAGTGGTTAGAGCTGACTCACACTAAATTTTGTTTTCTTTCCCTCAATGTGAGGTGCCTGCAGCAGCTTGGTGTCTTCTCATAACTGTGCACTTGACATTAGAAACTTGTTATGGGTAGGTGTCGGGCAGGACTTGTGTTCTGCTGCCTCTACTTTTTTAAATTAAAATTTGCAAAATGTTCTGGCATTTACGTGGACTTTTCCTTTTCTTTCCTCTTTAATTAACTCTCTTTTCTAAATAAATATATATATTTTTTAAAAATCGGGTTTCCATTTTCATGCTTGTAATGTTGCTCATCAGCCAGCCTGATAACTGCGAAAGGAAAACAGACGGATCCACTGACTGAGGTTTCCACTCTGCTTTGTTGCAGGCAGAAGATTGAAGAGCTGGAGGCTGAGAGAAGTCGTCTTGATGAAGCGAACAAGACCTTGGAAATGAAGCTGGAGAGATGCACCCTGCAGGTACAGGCACGTGGGGTCTGGGAGGAGTGCACAGTAACTGCACATGCAGTCACCTACTCGGGTAAAGCTAGCAGAGGGAATCGCTCAGCAAGTGTCAGTAGAGGGAATTGCTCACTTTGGGTTGAACAGTAGAATTGTTTTACACGGGAGGTGGAGGATGAAAAAAGTTAGTGAATCACTTATTCTCAGAAGTTAGATGAGTACAATTTTATTTTATGCTGTTAGTTTTTATGATAAGGAATGCGGTAGCTGAAAGAGTGATGGAAGTAGATTCAATAATAACTTTCAAAAGGAAATTAGATAAATATTTGCAAGGCAAAAAATTGCAGGGCTGTGGGGACAGAGCATGGAGTAGGGCTAATTGGATCGCTCTTTCAGAGCTGGCAGAAACACGGTGTGCTGAACGGCCTCCACCTGTGTTGTAAGATTCTATGATTCTATTCTATGATTTTAAACCACTAACTTCATTTTGCATGAAAGGAACATATTTTCTGCTTCACATTGCACCTTTTATCATTGTTAAATATTACTTTGACTTTCCAACGAATTGCATCAAGGTTACGGTATTATCCAATAATTACACATCTATGCATTAAAAGTTTTGAGTCACAATTCCGACATCACATTTCAAAGTGTCAAAGTGTGTTTCAAAGAAAAAAGGGAAAGGCGGTCATTTCACATTGCTTTTTTACTGACCTGGAGCCAGAATTGTATAAGCACCTGCCCATCTGCAAACATCAACAGCAATGAATCTCCAATTGTCCTATAAAGTCTGCATTTTATACTGTGACCTTAAAGGGATTGGCCGGGTTAAATAACCTGCAGCTCAACAGTAGGATTTTACATTGTGCTTGAATGGCATAAGTTCCTGCTACTTACCAAGAGCACTGGCTGGGAGATCTGCTTGAACCTTACAGTATGCTTCAGCCAGCTTGACTAAATGGAGGCACCCCTAAGTCAAAAGCTTGAGGGTTCAAGCCCTACTCCAGGATGTGACCACATAATCGGTAATGCCAACCCCACCATCTCATAAATCATGAGGCAAACTTTTTTAAAAATCATGAGATTTGGTGAAATTATTAGTTCTATTTTTTTCCAAACATAAACCGATATAGATTGACGGTTTGTTTATAAACCTCAGTAGTGGCTTTATTTAATCTCTTAACAGGTCACTGCTCTTTACAAAAACTATGGGCGTAGAAATTAACCAGCCTAGCGCACGTTTTAACATGATTTTTTTTCACATTAAAACTGCTTTTTTGTTCTTAAAATGAAGTGCACAAAATTCCCCAAAGTTTAACAATGGCGTTTTCAAAATATCGGCGCAAAACGGATCCCCAAGGTGCAGTGCGAAAAAATATCACATCGCCTAAATCTGGCCGTTCAGCGAACTCGTACGCTGGTGAAAAAAAAAACACACGAGGAAAGCAGGCATTGCAGCCTCAGAAAAGTATAAAGATCTGCAAAAAAAGACAAGTTAAAGTTTTTATTTTTTCATTCCTTTGCAGCGATTACTCAGTTAAGAGTCTGGTAAATGTTTGCTGATTTTTGATTTTTTGTTTTTTGTAATTTTTTTATGTGTGTTTTCTCCCATCCCAGGGCCTGTATTTTTGCCGTTGATAGGCCTCAGGCTAAAATTGACACGATCGCGGTTTACGCCGCGAATCCTCGTGCAATGCTGTTTTTTAACGACAGGCGTATTTTGTGGCCAAATTTACCCCATTAAAAAATGGGGACATTTTTATTCTCATTTCTTCATAAAAATGACGTTTCTTATCAAAAAGCAACAGACTGGGGAATTTCTAGCCCGATATTACTGCATCTGAAAATGCTGTATAAAAAAACTTTTTAAAAATCCTATCCACTATCACCACGCTGCCATGCACCTCAGTTTAAGGTTACCATGACTAATATAAATTAGTTATAAGCATAAGAAATAGAAACATACGGCCCCTCGAGCCTACTCCACCATTCAATAAGATCATGGCTGATCTGATCATGAACTCAGCTCCACTTCCCTGCCCGCTCCCCATAACCCCTTATCGCCTTATCGTTCAAGAAACTGTCTCTTCCTGTCTTAAATTTATTCAATGTCCCAGATTTCACAGTTCTCTGAGGCAGCAAATTCCACTGATTTACAACCCTCAGAGAAGAAAGTCCTCCTCATCTCTGATTTAAATGGGCGGCCCCTTATTCGAAGATCATGCTCTCTAGTTCTAGTCTCCCCCATCAGTGGAAACATCCTCTCTGCATCCACCTTGTCAAGCCCCTTCATAATCTTATATGTTTCGATAAAATCAGCTCTCATTCTTCTGCATTCCAATGAGTAGAGGCCCAACCTACTCAATTTCCTCATAAGTCAATCCCCTCATCCCCAGAATCAACCTAGTGAACCTTCTCTGAACTGCCTCCAAAGCAATTATATCCTTTCGTAAATATGGAAACCAAAACTGCACGCAGTATTCCAGGTGTGGCCTCACCAGTACCTTGCATAGCTGCAGCAAGACTTCCCTACTTTTATACTCCATCCCCTTTGCAATAAAGGCCAAGATACCATTGGCCTTCCTGATCACTTGCTGTACCTGCGTACTATCCTTTAGTGTTTCGTGCATAAGTACCCCCAGGTCCCGCTGTACTGCGGCACTTTGCAATCTTTCTCCATTTAAATAATAACTTGCTCTTTGATATTTTTCTGCCAAAGTGCATGACCTCACACTTTCCAACATTATACTCCATCTGCCAAATTTTTGCCTACTCACTGAGCCTGTCTATGTCCTTTTGCAGATATTTTATGCTCTCCTCACACATTGCTTTTCCTCCCATCTTTGTATCGTCAGCACACTTGGCTACATTACACTCGGTCCCTTCTTCGAAGTCGTTAATATAGATTGTAAATAGTTAGGGTCCCAGCACTGATCCCTGCAGCACCCCACTAGTTACTGGTTGGCAACCCGAGAATGAACCATTTATCCTGACTCTCTGTTCTCTGTTAGTTAGCCAATCCTCTATCCATTCTAATATATTACTCCCAACCCTGTGAACTTTTATCTTGTGCAGTAACCTTTTATGTGGCACCTTGTCAAATGCCTTCTGGAAGTCCAAATACACCACATCCACTGGTTCCCCTTTATCCACCACGTTAGTTAAATCCTCAAAGAATTCCAGCAAATTTGTCAAACATGACTTCCCCTTCATAAATCCATGCTGACTCTGCTTGACTGAATTTTGCTTATCCAAATGTCCTGCTACTGCTTCTTTAATAATTGACTCCAACATTTTCCCAATCACAGATGTTAGGCTAACTGGTCTGTAGTTTCCTGCTTTTGGTCTGTCTCCTTTTTTAAATAAGGGCGTTAGATTTGCCGTTTTCTAATCTGCTGGGACCTCCCCAGATCCAAGAACTTTTGGTAAATTACAACCAATGCATCCACAATCCGTGCCGCTACTTCTCTTAAAACCCTAGGATGCAAGCCATCAGGTCCAGGGGATTTATCTGCCTTTAGTCCCATTATCTTACTGAGTACCACCTCCTTAGTGATTGTGATTGTGTTAAGTTCCCCCCTCCTATAGCCCCTTGACTATCCACTGTTGGAATATTGTTAGTGTCTTCTACCGTAAAGACTGATACAAAATATTTTATACAATTAAGCATATATATATAATTTTTGTTTTACTTAATTACTGTAAGAGCAGAAAGGTGCTTGGGTTCGATCCCTGGGTTGTGCTGAGTTACCAGATCTGAACTAGGGTGGCAGTGAGTAGCAATGTTACTATTGGTCTCAAAGCCCATTCCAAAAATCTCAATAGGTTCCAGCCTTGTTGCAGGCCCAGAGATTAGCGAGTCTCTCTTTATTTCACTGCCCCACATTCCTCAGTTTCCCCCCCCCACCAAAGGCCACGTGGCGTGCGCACTCTGCACTGATGGCGGCAGACGCCCCCTCCTGACTGCCATGAGGAAAGCCTCAGCTGTTGGTCTCTTTTCAACCGCGCGAGCCAGCCAGCTTCCAACCCGCCGATGCAGTCGGGGTCGCGGGCGGCTCCGCGAATCCACACAAGGGGAAAAAAAGGGTTTAATTTAAAGGAAGACCGTTGGCTTGAATCTCGGCCCATACAACGCACGCCGGACTTAGCAATTTATTTTCCCGCAGCCCTCAACTTGTTCTTGAACTCCCAGTCCGGCTGAGTCGGGGTCCCTTTATTTTATAAGCAATGTAGCGCCTTTCACAACCACCGGACGTCTCTAAGCGCTTTACAGCCAATGAAGTACTTTTGGAGTGTAGTCACCAATGTATCCTGAAAACAAAAACTCACTGAGCTAAATTATCCCAGAGAAGCTCCACCGATGAACTCGCCTAATGAACCACGCTGCAATGGTGTCGTTTATGTCCAACATGTGTGCACATGCACAGTATCTGGACTATTTCAGTGGGAACAGAGCGGAGAAAAAACAATGGCAATCATGGGAGACAAAATAGTTCGCGGCCCCCAGACCACCCCCTCCCCCCCCGCAACCTGCGTAACCGCAGCAGCCAATCATGACGATGTTTAATACAGAAATTAAAAAATCAGGAGTTTTACGAGGCAAATCGTGAGTTCGCAAGTTGGGGTGAATTTTCATTAAAAATTGCGTGTCTCGCAATTAAATCACGATCATTGCATAATGTAGGTTGATATTCAGTGCAGTGCTGAGGGAATGCTATATTGTTGGGTATGCTAACTTTCAAATTATATGTTAAATTAAGGCCCTGCTTGCCTCTTCTGGAGGATATAAAAAATTCCACAACATTCTTTTGAAGGTGGACAGGGAATTCTCCAAGTAGCCGAGGCAACATTTATCCCGTGGGTAACATTTATCCCGTAAGCAACACCAACAAAAACAAATGAACTGGTCAATCATCTCATTTGCTGTGCGCATAATAGCTGCTACATTTGCCTTCCAACAAGAGTGACCACACTTCAAAAGTAAATCATCTTGGAATGTGAAAAGTGCTATATAAAATGCAAGTCTTTCTTTTATATCGTTTGGGATTTTTGTATGCTGCATTCAGTATTTTAGGAATTTTCTTGTTTCATGTTGTTTCCTTTTAAACTACCAAGAAAGGTTTTGAAGCATTTGTTGGAAGTAAATTCTTTTACGGTCAAGTTGGGATCCAGCATTGCATTTGACTTGTGTTGTACCTGACCCTGACACTGTCAGTGCTATTGACAGATGAAAAGTGCTATTGACAGATGAAAAGTGCTAAATGTCGTTCTAGCAGTGCTATTCTTAAACCTGACGAGCACAGACACACATATAAAAAGAAATACATTATGACTGCTTTTTTATGATGATGTGTTCTCCGCAGGTAAATGTTCATTTTTGTAGACATTTAGAAAATCTTCTATTTGAGCTTATGACAGAAAAACAGTAGATTTGCTATGGCCCGTGACTCAAGAGGTCTATTGATTTTATCTCAACATCTATTAGGGCTGTATCTAATCTTTTTTTATTACCAATTCTCAAGGAAGAATTTGCTGGCAGTTCACATAAAGGGAGAAAAGACAGCACTTAGCTTCTCTGCCACTGAGCATTCGGGCACAGGCTTGTCGATGAGTATTTGTTTAATTGGTGAGCTAGTGTCAATGGATAAAAGGTAAAGTTATTGTGAAGTTGGTTTGGTAGCATGCAGCCCATCGCTCTCTATGATGAGGCGGATTCATATTAAATTCTGTGTAAGTGACGCAGCAGAAGCGCCTACATGTTTGATCTTGGTAGGTCTTGCATCTTGAACTGGTCAGTTGTTTAGGATTTGATTGTGTATGAAAGTTCCAGTAATGTGCAGATAAAAGCATCTGTTAGTTTAAAAAAATATATTTTTCAACAGTGTAGCAGCAGTTCCTATAAGTAGACTATGTCTTCTGCAAACTCGAAGGTGTACCTTTTCTAGATTCTATTCACATAAGAGGTTGGGGGGACAGTTGAACCAAGACATATCTTATTCTACATTATAAATTCCTACCTTCGCATTTATAATGTAAACTGCCTGTTAAGCATGGAAGGGCTCCACAAGACTGAGTACTGTGAACTAAAATTGATGTGACCTTAGTCTCTTTAATACAACTCCAGAATGCCCAAGCAGCATGGCAGACAACCTTTTATACTCCCTTGCACGAGGTGTGCAGGTGACCCTTGGGCCTCCAACAGTTGCGCCCTCTGGTGGCAAGTCTTACACAGTTACAATGTTTACATACATAACACTGCCTTTGTGCAAAAAATATCACACTGAAATTCCAATCTCACCAATTAACTGGAAGTGCGTGCAGACACAAGATTTTGAATAAATTACTAACGACAAGTTAGAAGGTTGTTGTTCAAGTCTCACTCCAGGGACTTGAGCACATAAATCTAGGCTGACACTCCAGTGCAGCGCTGAGCCCATCTTTGGGATGAGACATGAGGAGAGACTGGATCAACTGGGCCTTTATACACTGGAGTTTAGAAGGCTGAGAGTGGTTCTCATAGAAACATACAAGATTCTGATGGGACGGGGCAGGTTAGATGCGGGTAGATTGTTCTCAATGTTGGGGAAGTCCAGAACCAGGGGACAGTCTTAGGATAAGGGTAGGCCATTTAGGACTGAGATGAGTAGAAACTTCTTCAGTCAGAGAGTTGTTAACCTGTGGAATTCCCTGCCGCAGAGAGTTGTTGATGCCAGTTAATTGGATATATTCAAGAGGTAGTTAGATATGGCCCTCGTGTCTAAGGGGATCAAGGGGTATGGAGAGAAAGCAGGAAAGGGGTACTGAGGGAATGATCAGCCATGATCTTATTGAATGGTGGTGCAGGCTCGAGGGGCCGAATGGCCTACTCCTGCATCTATTTTCTATGTTTCTATGAGACGTCTGCTCTCTCAGGCGGATGTAAAAGATTCCATGGCACTATTTTGAAGAAGAGTAGGGGAGTTATCCCCGGTGTCCTGGACAATATTTATCCTTCAATCAACATAACTAAAAAACAGATTATCTGGTCATTATCACATTGCTGTGTGTGGGAGCTTGCTGTGCGCAAGTTGGCTGCTGTGTTTCCCACATTACAACAGTGATTACGCTCCAAAAGTACTACTTTAGCTGTAAAGCGCTTTACGACATTCGGTGGTTGTGAAAGGCGCTATAGAAATGCAAGTCTTTCTTTAACAGATCTCCCCTGCCATTGCTCACAGTGAGTCAGAAGTTTTTTTAAAAAAGGAATGTTATGCAAAGATGTCATTTGTTTAGAGTGTCAATGTCAGTTATTGTGTGTCATGCCTTGCGAATGGGAAATTCATGCGAGTTTCTCATCAGAATTTTGTAAGAATTGCACTTTTTTGGTGACTAAGACATGAATCAAAAGTGTCATTTCACCACTTTAAACCCACATTTGCATTTTCTACCAATACAGTGAGGACTTGAGTTTTAACCACCTCACCTCTTTTGAAGTCAGATTGCCAGAAATACTTCTACCTCATTGAATATTTTACTGTCTGTAACTTAAAATTATGCATGAGGTATCTAACCATCATGGAGTCTCCAGCCTTCATCTCAGTGGGCTCAGAAGAATTAGCATAATACTGGCTCAGATATACTTCTTGTTTCCTCTGAAGTTCAACATTTGGATGCAAGAAATAAAATGGGTCTGCCACGGATACGCAAAGTTTATCAAATGGAAGTGATGGATTCCTGGACTTCACCCGGATGCTCGATTCCACCGGCACTTGGGAATTCCAGGCACATGACAGCTCAAAGTGAAGAAGAAGCATTCAGGAAAGCATCGAACACTTTGAGTCTCTTCGTCGGGAGCACGCGGTAGTCAAATACAAACAGCGGAAGGAGCGTACGATAAATCAAGCACCACACCCATCTGTCCCTTCAACCACCACCTGCCCCACCTGTGACAGAGTCTGTAGATCCCCCATTGGACTCGTCAACCGCCTTAGAACTCATGTTAGTTTGGAAGCAAGTCATCCTTGTCTCTGGGGGACTGCCGAAGAGAGAGAGAGAGAGAGAGAGAGAGAGAGAAGAGATCCAACCCCATTTGTTATCGACCTTATCACAGGCCATTTTACCTCAAACCCGATTGTTTTCAGGACAAAGCAAGCATCAAACGTGTTTGCATAGCAAATAGCCTTGATTCCTGAATATGAAAGGCCATGGAGTTTTTTTGGTGAATGCAGGCATTTTCAGTTCAACCGTCTGTTGCAGGGAACACAACTTAGTGACTAGCCATATCTGATAAATAGAAATGTAATATTTCAATGTGAAAGATCTTCCACCTGTTGCAAACTGAATCCTTTGCTTGTCTGTGCCAAATATAAAAATCTTCACAATGGAACAAACTAGTTTTTTTTCAATCAAATGAAAGTACTGCTAATTAAATCGAAGAAACAAGCTCCTGAAAAATGAAAACAAGCAGTTGAGCTGTCCTTCCAACTTCTGCAGACCTGTCTTACTGTCTACGATGTACATATTATGAAGTATATCTCTCTAATGTTAACACCTCCAAGAAAATCCTTTCTTTTAAATCTTGCAAGTTTAATTTGCCTCAGGAAATGACTATCTAGGTTTTATCTTGGTTCTCTACATTATGCATGCCAATCTGCTGCAGACACCTTCACAGGTTCAGGGTGTCAGCTGCCCCCGTAAGCAGCCTGAGCATCTCATTTTTATGAGGGTTGGTTCATACTGTCTTATATCTACTTGCATGATAGTGATAACAAGGCGTGTATTGTGACCTGACCTGGATCTCCGTGTCTTTGCATGTGTATTTCTTCAATTTCTCTGATGGTGGATCATGTTAATGCTAGATGAAATCGTTGAGCTGCTTAATTCCACAGTAAGATGAATGTACAAAGAAATAGTTATGATCAGATTCAGTTACTTCAATTTATACAACCGTATCTTTGCATAATGACACTTATCATGAGCATGCTATGCTGTCCAACTTGTCTTGATTTGACTTAAACAGACCAACTCTTCTGCATTCTAATCTGTTGAGGCTGTTTTTTTTAGGGTTTTTGGGCTCAATTTTGACCATGACTTGCATCAGTTTTTTTTGAGCAAGTTTTTTCTGGCGTGAGATTTTTAAAAAATGCCACATTCCCCCAAAAATTTGCTCCAGAGTAAGTCAGTTAGGTACGATTTTTTTTTTTTAGTTTTTTTTTCAAAAGGGGCCGTTCCCAGACACTTATGCCACTTTTGGCCATTTATGCCACTTTGGCCAGCTAAAACTTACTCCAAATCGACTTAGGTCAGTGTATGTGGCCAGCTCTGAAAAACATTGCGGGCAGCTAAGAATTCGGCGCAGGTTAGTACATTTAAAGCACCAAGACTTACAAAGCACAAAACAAAGCCCAAAAAGTAATAAGCAATCAATCAATAACAAATTAAAAAATAGAATTCCTACCTTTATGCCAGAATCAAGTTTTTTTTTTTAAAGTCCCCCCCCCCCAAAAAAAACTTTCCTCCTCTCTCCCCGCCCCCCCCCCCCCCACACAATCAAAACTCTCCTCCTCTCCCCAGCCCACCCCACCCCCCCCACAATCAAAACTCTCCCCACTAAACAAAGCACAATCATCAATAAATTAAAAAATAAAAGTGAAGTCCTACCTCGGCCCAGGAACTCAGCGAGCCGGCCGGCCGGTGCGGGAGGCCACTCGGCTGGGGATAGGGTGCGGCGAACATCGGGCGTCCCTTTGGCCGGGGATAGGGGCTGCGAGCATCAGGTCCTGCTCACAGCCCGCAGGACACGCTGGGCGGGCAGGAGCATGCGCGCAGACTTCACTGCGCATGCACGCAGCTGCCGGCAGTGCTTTCTGCGCTGGGCTGTTGCTCCGCCCTCCCCACTTCATTATCTACGCCACGCTGGGACACCGGAGAGCGGGCAGGATGGGGCCACTTTTTTTCGGCGCTGTTTCCAGCGTGTAAAGTCGCGGCATTTAAGGTAAGTGCAGCGAAAAAAGGGTTGGGGAAAATTGGGCACATAGTCTCAGCAACTTCTCTGTTGCAAAAGCTGGACACTGAAGGGTCGATAACCAGAGGGCACAGATTTAAGGCGATTGGCAAAAGAACCAGAGGTGACATGAGTGAAATCTTTATTAAGCAACGCGTGGTTAGTAATTGCCTGGTAGAGTGGTGGATACAGATTCAATATTAGTTCAAGGAGGAATTGGATAAATACTTGTAGGAGAAAAATTTGAAGGGACATGGGGAAAGAGCGGGGGAATGGAACGAACTAGATTGCTCTTTGAAAGAGCAGAACAGACTCGATGGGCCGAATGGCAGCGTCCTATGCTGTACTATTGTATGATGCATGTTTGAGTTTGTCCGGTAATATCTACATTCACAAGTAACAGGTGTTATTTTTAACACCTAGAGGATTACAAGTTTCCAGTGATTACAAGTCTGGTATACTTCCTAGTTAAGTTATATGTGAAGATCAAATGAATGGTAGGTTTCTTACCTCAAGTACAGTCTTTCTCAATCTTCGAATAGAATTAACTTCCATATATATATTGTTCCCTCCCCTCCATTACTTCATCTTTCTTTGACGTGATGAAACTAAGAGTTGAAGGTGTGATTTTTCTCCCTCTCTCCCAGTGGGTGGACACATTTCCTCACTGTATTTGGCAGTTGAACTTTGTTCATAAAAAAAAATCATTTCCAAACATGATTGCTTCCAGCCACCATATAAAGTTGAGTGGGTAGCTTCACAGTGCAGCTCTGGATACAGTATTCTCAGAAATACATAAGGTACTGACTGTCCCTGGCCACATCTTCAATTTATTTGGCTTTCATTTCAATTTTCTTGATCAGAGAATGATGCCCTTGGAGTCATAATGTGTCCGTTCACTTCTGCTTAGACCAACCACAGTCCTGTAGCCTCAGGGCCCTGGTTTGCCTCCTTTAGTAGGTGAAGCGTCTCGCACATCACCACACTATGCTTCTCATACAATTGCCCATGGAATTTATCGCCTTATGTTCTATGCTCGCTGTCGAATCGGATCTGCTCAGTATCGAGGCCACTTTACCAGAGAGATCATGTTGTTTGCAGTTTCATTGGAAGGAACATCGGGATATGACTTGTACTTGCTTCAAACGGCCCAGTCACATTTCAATAGGGGAGGCAGATGCATACAGACACGCTGTAGAATTAATCAGACACTGTGAGCATAAATCATTTCTTTCAGTGTGGGGGGAATGGGAAATAAGCAAGAAAAACAATTGCAGTGAATTTGCTTTGGGATTCTGGAAGACACGGTAGGCGAGAAGAAACTTTACTCACTTTAGTAACTCCGGTTTCTCCTAAATGAGAGTGTTACACGCAAGACACTTTTGCCATTTGTTTTTCCACTACCTAGTTACTTTTAAAATAAAAATATCCATTGTACGAAATTACCTCTTAGTTTTGCACCGTTGCTCAGAGAGGTCAAAGGATGGCTGATGCTGGCAGGTTATTGATGGCCCAGTAGAGAGGGAGCTTTACGCTATTTTACAGTGCTACACCTGATCCTGAGCGTGTTTAATGTTGACAGTGGATACCTGAAATAGAAAAACAGTCCATTCCCAGAACTAACATCCATCACGTTAATAGAAATTCACTTTTTGTTTTAAAAATCTGCACGTGGATGATCCACTTTCAGAGAAGCCAAGTTTGCTGAGGTGAGTAACCATCTTCTCGGGATGTTCCTCCAATGCATTATTCACTAAAACGTTGTCCTCTATAAAGTGCTGTTCAGTCCATAAAACTCCACTAATAACAAATAGTAGCCAGTCATTAAGAGTGCCTTTATATAAGCTATACAATCCCCTCTCCCGTTGAATGCAAGACTTAACCTAGAAACCATTTTTACAACTAGAATGAAAAAAAACAGCTGGCTGTAGGTACAGGCCTATTCACAATACTAAAGTGTATATAATACAAACTGGCTTATTCAAAAAAAACTATGAGTTCAGAAATATATTGATGAAATAAAACAAATATTACATTACTAGCATGGAATTGGACATACACAAGCCATTACAGGTAGAACGTCCGTAATCCAGAAACCTCAGGACCGAGGCTGTTCCGTATTTCGGAACGTCTTTCCGACATCCCGAATCAGGAGTGTTATGCGATAAAAATTTGGCAACGAGTCGCATGAGTAGAAATTAGTGCAGGTGACCACATAAGAACATTATGTGTGTGCAGATATGTATGTGTATAGGTGTGTATATGTATTTGTGTGTGTGCATGCATGTGTATATATAATATATCTATGTACATAATATGTGTGTGTGTGTGATTGGCTACTATTGCTACCCAGTGTTTTAGTAATGTGTCCTTAAAAGAGGAACTGTTTTTTTTTAATGCTCCTGCCACATTCGTGATCATTTATTTTATTCAACTTTGTTATATGATTGGCTAAATCTGACAGTTCGTTCATAGCGCATCACAGAAGTGACCTTTAGTTGTATCCCCATAAATAATCACTTTGAAACGGTAATCACTAATGCTAGTAACCAAGTGATCAGTCATGACTATTATAGATAGATCTCTGACAGGCTTCACCCACTGAGAGAGAGATAAATGATCACCCATCACCTGTACAACTTATTGTGATTCTTATCTAATAAAATGTATTGAGCTTATTCCTTCAACAAACCAGCCACGTGTGAGAAATGTGTAATGTGAGTATTTGTAAAATGTAGTGTATTTTTTCCACTTAAGCCCCCTTATAGCTGTATATATTATACAGATATTGATTACACTCGTGTTTGAACTATTGACCCACCTTTGGGCATCATTACGCACGGTCACTGCAGAAACCCGAAGGTCAATAGTTTAGCCACTATATCTGTCAGCTGTAGTCAATATTTGTACAATAGATAGGGGGTGAAATGCTGAAAAATAATTAAAATTCCCAAGAAAATGGCTTACCTTAGAACTACAGTGAATTGCTGCTGGAGGTAGGAAGGATGTTGCCAATGTTGGAATTTATTTTCTTCCAGTGTAGCAAGCTTTCCTACTTGATTTGGATATTTTCCTTGACCCATTTAGTGAGCGACATTAATATCACATACTTTCTATTGGCTGTGCACAGTCTGATTTGTATTTGCTTTGTGTAGAGAGGTCTGGGAATTGCAGTTATAGGTATTACGCTGCATAGCTTGAGTTTGTGCAGGTGAATGAAGGTCATGCAGAGTGGAAGTTGTAATTCCTTTCTCATTCCTGCCTGTCCATGCCCCCCTCCCGAGTTCTCCCAGGTCAGAGCAATGCCACGTACAGGTTATGCTGCAACGTTGTGACAGTCAGTGCAACTGAAAGTGAGAGTTCCACAGCCTTGAATCAGCAAGAGGAGATAGTGAATAATGTCAAAACATCATCCCTGTCGTAAGAACATCAGAAATAGGAGCAGGACGAGACCATTCAGCCCTTCGAGCCTGCTCCGCCATTTAATAAGATCACGTTGATGCAAAGTCGAAAGCTGAGAAAAAAAGTATTTCTTGCGACAAAATGATGCATTTTTGTCTATGATGCGTTATTTATATAGAAGTGAGGGTGGATGGACTGGTCAAGATGTATGGCCTGCACTCTGAATGGTATGTGCTGGATAATTTGTGTTTCTTGGTTTCTAGAAATATAGGGTACATGACTGGCTTGGCAAATGGTGGTGACCTTATAAATAACTGGAATTGCTCTTGACATAAACTTAGTTGTTTCAGGAGCGTGAGGTTGCAGTCGCTTGATTGATGCCCCTTCCACTGAACTCCATATCCGTGGCCTCCACCTCAGGTGCACTGTGGCTGCAGCAGCTCAAGGAGAAGCCACACTATATCACCTTCCCAGAGCAATTGGGAATGGGCAATGAATGCAATCTTTCTAACATTTCCCACACCCCGTGAACAATGATGGGTGAGCTTGAGCATGGGTGAGTGTGTGAGGTTGGATGAGTTTCTGCGAGGCTGGCTGAATGTGTGTGAGGTTGAAGGAAGATGAGATTGAGATGCTGGGATTGTAAGCAAATTTGCATGTTGAATGATAACAGATGTCAATGTTTTATTTTTAATTTCATGTTTTGATTCATATACAGATTTATTAACCTGGCAGTGATGATCTCACATGCGATCTTTAGATCCCGACACTATTTTATTCAGTGCAGGAAGGATAATTCATTGAAATTCCAACAGGAACTGGCACATTCACACTCTGAGCACATTGTGATATAAAATATTCTATAACCTTAAGTGCATATAATCATATTTACAAATTTTCTACAATATTCACAACTTAATAGATAACCATCCCAGAGAATGTTACATCAAAAATGACCCCAGAACCAGCAGCAAGATAATATTCTGATTTAAAAAAAAAACATAACTCTGGAAATATTAACTATCTCTTTGGGGGGGGAAAGTAATTTTTTTAATTCTAAGGGGTAATTTGAAGAGTCAACGCTACATGCGAAGAGTCTTGCCCGCTGGCATCGCTTATCAGAAGTTCGGCGCGTGGTACCTAACATTAATTTTAATGGTTGGAACATCTTGGGCAGTGTCTGTGTCCCAGTCTCTGACAGATGCTGTAGGTGGATGAGGCTCCCTATCGGTAGCGCATAATGGCCCAATTACCCCTCTAATGTTAACCAGGGATCGGGGAGGAGACGACTTACTTCACGTGTCTCGCAATATTTCCACAGGTTGTATAGGAGGAATGTACATCTCCAAAGCTAAAACTCAGTATATTGGGAATTAATTATGCAGTTTCTATTTAAATGGGAAAGCAGGTCTGATTGCTTTTCTTTTCTTAGGCTAACATTTAAATACAGAACTGAGGGATAGCTTCATTGTCAGAGGTGTGGTCTTTCAGATGAGACATTAAACTGAGAACTTAAGAATTAGGAACAGGAGTAGGCCATCTAGCTCCTTGAGCCTGCCCCGCCATTCAACAAGATCATGGCTGATCTGGCCGTGGACTCAGCTCCACTTACCCGCCTGCTCCCCGTAACTCTTAATTCCCTTATTGATTAAAAATCTATCTATCTGTGATTTGAATACATTCAATGAGCTAGCCTCAACTGCTTCCTTGGGCAGAGAATTCCACAGATTCACAACCCTCTGGGAGAAGAAATTCCTTCTCAACTCGGTTTTAAATTGGCTCCCCCGTATTTTGAGGCTGTGCCCCCTAGTTCGAGTCTCCCTGACCAGTGGAAACAACCTCTCTGCCTCTATCTTGTCTATCCCTTTCATTATTTTAAATGTTTCTATAAGATCACCCCTCATCCTTCTGAACTCCAACGAGTGAAGACCCAGTCTACTTAATCTATCAATTAAGGTAACCCTGTCATCTCCGGAATCAGCCTAGTGAATCGTCTCTGTACCCCCTCCAAAGCTAGTATATCCTTCCTTAAGTAAGGTGACCAAAACTGCACGCAGTATTCCAGGTGCGGCCTCACCAATACCCTATATAGTTGCAGCAGGACCTCCCTGCTTTTGTACTCCATCCCTCTCGCAATGAAGGCCAACATTCCATTCGCCTTCCTGATTACCTGCTGCACCTGCAAACTAACTTTTTGGGATTCATGCACAAGGAGTGTCATCCAGGTCGGGTGGCACGGATACATGTTTTATGTTTTTGCAGGTGAACTCCAAAAAGAGTTTCATGCACAAGGACCCCCAGGTCCCTCTGCACCGCAGCATGTTGTAATTTCTCCCCATTCAAATAATATTCCCTTTTACTCTTTTTTTCCCAAGGTGGATGACCTCACATTTTCCGACATTGTATTCCATCTGCCAAACCTTAGCCCATTCGCTTAACCTATCTAAATCTCTTTGCAGTCTCTCTGTGTCCTCTACACAACCCGCTTTCCCACTAATCTTTGTGTCATCTGCAAATTTTGTTACACTACACTCTGTCCCCTCTTCCAGGTCATCTATGTATATTGTACACAGTTGTGGTCCCAGCACCGATCTCTGTGGCACACCACTAACCACTGATTTCCAACCCGAAAAGGACCCATTTATCCCGACCCTCTGCTTTCTGTTAGCCAGCCAATTCTCTATCCATGCTAATACATTTCCTCTGACTCCGTGTACCTTTATCTTCTGCAGTAACCTTTTGTGTGGCACCTTATCGAATGCCTTTTGAAAATCTAAATATACCACATCCATCGGTACACCTCTATCCACCATGCTCGTTATATCCTCAAAGAATTCCTGTAAATTAGTTAAACATGATTTCTCCTTCATCAATCCATGTTGCGTCTGCATGATTGCACTATTCCTATCTAGATGTCCCGCTATTTCTTCCTTAATGATAGCTTCAAGTATTTTCCGCATTACAGATGTTAAACTAACCAGCCTATAGTTACCTGCCTTTTGTCTGCCCCCTTTTATAAACAGAGGCGTTACATTAGCTGCTTTCCAATCCGCTGGTACCTCCCCAGAGTCCAGAGAATTTTGGTAGATTATAACGAATGCATCTGCTATAACTTCCGCCATCTCTTTTAATACCCTGGGATGCATTTCATCCGGACCAGGGGACTTGTCTACCTTGAGTCCCTTTAGCCATTTAGGACCGAGATGAGGAGAAACGTCTTCACTCAGAGTTGTTAACCTGTGGAATTCTCTACCACAGAAAGTTATTGATGCCAGTTCGTTGGATATATTCAAGAGGGAGTTAGATATGGCCCTTATGGCTAAAGGGATCAAGGGGTATGGAGAGGAAAGCAGAAAAGGGGTACTGAGGTGAATGATCAACCATGATCTTATTGAATGGTGGTGCAGGCTTGAAGGGCCGAATGGCCTACTCCTGCACCTATTTTCTGTTTCTGTTTCTAGCCGATCCAGCACTACTCCCCTAGTGATAGTGATTATCTCAAGGTCCTCCCTTCCCACATTCCCGTGCCCGTCAATTTTTGGCATGGTTTTTGTGTCTTCCACTGTGAAGACCGAAGCAAAATAATTGTTTAAGGTCTCAGCCGTTTCACATTTCCCATTTTTAAATCCCCCTTTTCATCTTCTAAGGGACCAACATTTACTTTCGTCACTCTTTTCCGTTTTATATATCTGTAAAAGCTTTTACTATCTGTTTTTATGTTTTGTGCAAGTTTACTTCCGTAATTTATCTTTCCTTTTTTTATTGCTTTCTTAGTCATTCTGTGCTGTTGTTTAAAATTTTCCCAATCTTCTATTTTCCCACTAACCTTGGCCACCTTATACGCATTGGTTTTTAATTTGATACTCTCCTTTATTTCCTTGGTTATCCACGGCTGGTTATCCCTTCTCTTACCGCCCTTTTTCACTGGAATATATTTTTGTTGCGCACTATGAAAGAGCTCCTTAAAAGTCCTCCACTGTTCCTCAATTGTTTCTGTTTAGTCTGTGTTTCCAGTCTACTTTAGCCAACTCTGCCCTCATCCCACTGTAGTCCCCTTTGTTTAAGCATAGTACACTCGTTTGAGACACTACTTCCTCACCCTCAATCTGTATTAAAAATGCAAGCATACTGTGATCACTCATTCCGAGAGGATCTTTTACTAGGAGATCGTTTATTATTTCTGTCTCATTACACAGGACCAGATCTAAGATAGCTTGCTCCCTTGTAGGTTCTGTAACATACTGTTCTAAGAAACAATCCCATATGCATTCTATGAATTCCTCCTCAAGGCTACCCCGTGCGATTTGATTTGACCAATCGATATTTAGGCTAAAATCCCCCATGATTATTGCCGTTCCTTTTTCACATGCCTCCATTATTCCCTTGATTATTGCCCACCCCACCGTGAAGTTATTATTTGGGGGCCTATAAACTACGCCCACCAGTGACTTTTTCCCTTTACTATCTCTAATCTCTGGCATCACTGTTCCCAGCAATTTCAGCTGCTTCTATTCTGGCTGCCCTGGTTCTTGTTTGACGATTGCTGACCTGGAGGTTTGTGGAGCTGTGATTTCAGTGCTGCTGTTGGTGGATGTCAGATTTTATCTACCAACAGCACTGAGAACCCAACTTGCCAGAGCTTCAGGGCTGTGACATTCAAACAGTAAAAATCAGCGGGCCCGAAGTCGGAGCTCAAATAGATTGCGTCACTGGGGGTTTGAAAGATAAGGAAGTCTCACTTTTGAATCAAAATTCCCATAGTTTATTTGGACCGTCTGAAAGTTATTGAAAAGGTTGCACATGAAAAACTTCTCGTAATTAACTAAAAAATTTGGGAATCCAGGGGAAATTGTTGGACTGGATAACAAGTTGGATTAAAAATATGAAATTGAGCACCAGTGAGGAGTGTGGTGTCAGACTGGGGGTGTGGTGGGTGGGTGGGCGGGTTGAATAGTGTATTGCAGGGGTCAGTGCATGGTCCTATGTTGTTTTATCACTGTTTTAGGTGTAGAAACCAAGCATTTTGTTAAATTTGAAGATATAAGGGAATGAGGTTGCAGTTAATAATTATGAGAGCATCTGGTTAAGTTGTGCAGATATGTGAACACATCACCCTGTAATTACACAATTTGGATGGTAAGTGGCTTTTCACCACATATCACTCAAAGGGCTGGATAACGTTAGCCAGAGCGAGGAACTTTCGCCGAATGAAAGTTCATGAGAGTTAGCGTTAACTCCAGCGTTACATCACAGACTGTGCGCCGAAAGTTCCGGCTTTGACGCAAGCTGCTGTTTTGTGCATGCACTCTTTCCCCCCCCCCCCAACGCTTCCACCTTGTGGTTTCCTGTAGCAAACAGTAATGCAGGGCGCGACCACCTCCTGCGCGCGCATGCGCAGTACAACCGGGGCAGAATCAGCCATTTCAGATTGTAAATTCGATGATGGAGGAGGATGACGGAAGACAGCGTGCCAGGCGCTTCAGCCACAAGGCTAATGAAGCTTTAGTGGGGGCTGTGGAATGGAGATGGCAGGAGTTGCATTTTCAGGATGGTTCTGGACCACTGCCCGCCATATTCAAGAGAATTTGGAGAGACATAGCAGAGGAGGTCTCTGCCTTGGACACTGTGGTGAGGACTGACACACAGTGCCGAAAGAAACTTAACGATCTCACCAGGGTCGTCAGAGTGAGTACCATTTTCATTCATGTACTCCTTCATTACTTCAAGGATAAATCTGACACACTATTTGTTCTCATGCTGTTGGTGCCTCTCAACACTCTGTGGGTTGCCTCCTAAAATGCATGACACATTGGTAGGCTTAGTTTGGCACCCTATTTCCCATGAATGATCTTTACACATTATTAAGATTGCTTTCTGAGATCTCATAAGATGGCTCCCCACTTTGATGTCCTCCTGAAAAACCACGTGCAACTTCCAAGGCAATTAAACAGAGGACTCTATTACATTCAGACAGTATGGCATAAGTGCTTTGGCGGCTATCTGTGCCACAAGAGCAGGTGGACCCTCTTGTAACCATTCCCATTTTCAGCTTTGCGGGCAAAGAAGTCTCATAATCGCCGCAAGCAGGTGTGGACAGGCGGCGGTCGGCCTTAGACCCTGCCACTCACCGACACCGAGGAGAGAATGGCAGGCCTCGTCGGCGTCACAGGTCGGGCAGCTGCCACTGGGGGGCGCTGAACCCCGCTCGGATACTGAGGGTAAGTCCTGCACACTCCCTGGGCTGGGTTGGGGCAATGTCCTGCAGTGCCTCTGGACTAGATATAATGGAGTAGTGGTAGCCCTTCAAATGAGCCTGTACCATATGACCTTCCTCATGTTACCATGCCCCCTCCCCTGCTGCTAACCACGAGTCTGTTGCTTTCTACTTCCTGATGACCAACAACAGGCGCCGCATCCCTCAAGAGATCACTCCACGTCAGGCCATCATCTGGAGGAGAAAGAAGAGCATATGGATGAGCTGATTCCGGCGCAGCATCCTATGACCCCTGCTCCATAATCGGCGCTCAGCTCCTCTGGGGACGACATGACGTTCGAGGATTGCAAAGCTCCTGTTACCAGTGGCGTGCAGCAGCGCAGTGCTGGGGTTGAAGCCCGCAGGCCGTCTCTCCGGAGGCTGAGTTGGCAAAGTCGGTCTGCTGACAGACAGGCAGACGTGGAACTGGACATGGTGGGAATGTCCAGGGAGAGCACCCTAATCAGCCATCAGCTCCTTGATGTCTTGGATAGGAATCCCGCAAGCATTGATAGTCTGAAAGCGACCATTATAGAGGTAGGGTTGCAGATTGTCAGTGCGAGCTGTGATACCAGCGAGGTCATCAATGCCCACACGAGGTTAGTGGCGTCCAGCAGTGGCAGTAGAGTCCCGGAGAGTGTGGCACGAGCCCTTGCAGAATATGGCGCATCACAGGCACAAGCTCTGCTTCAGCTTGGGCAGGTGATGCAGTCCATGCTTGCCTCCATACTCTCTGCATTCCCCACTGCCACACGGGGAAGTGATGGTTCTGAAGCAGGCCAGCAAGGTGTTAATTTACATCGTGCTCCAGTTGCTAGGGGCCAGCCCCGTCGGTGACTTGAGTGGCTCCAGGGATGCGGGAGGTGGTGTCATTCCTCCAGATGACAGCATTCCGTCTCCCCCCACTCAGTCGCCAACCAAGCGACCCAAACCACCTGTGATTGGTGACGCTGATGAGGAGGCGAACCAGTCAGAAGCCGGCCCTTCCACGCCACGAGCTGGTCCAACGCGTCCCCAAACGTCATCTCCATTGTCTCTTTCTCTTTCTCCCCCCGCCCCCCCCCCCCCCCCCCACACCCAACACAACAGCGCTCTGGCAGCCTTGCTGCACAACCTGGTGCCACTTTGATGAGGAGTAGCAGGCAAGGGAGGGGGATGAAGGGAAGGGGAGCAAAGGATGGTGGGAAAAAATAGTGGGGCAGGAATTGATTTAAGTATCGCACTGCTGGATTATGTTATGTTGTTGATGCTGGATTATGTTTTGATCTTGAATTATCACACTGCTGGATGCAGCTCATTATTTTATTTCAGTCTCACAAGGAAAGTTACAAAGTTTACAGTGTTACAATGTAACACTGTGCTGTGTCTCATTTGCAGAATAAGAGGGGGAACAGTCAACATGGTGGGATATAGTGGTCAGGCAATGCTCAAACGTACCTTTCACTCTTCAATATTGAGCTGCTGACATAAGGCTTTTGCAGCGGCAATCTCCACGATGCCTCCCCTGTGGTTGTGGTGGTGGTGGTAGTGGTAGCATGGGTTCCTCACCAGACGCCTCTTCCTTCTCCTCCTCTTCTCCTGAGGTGGTCCTGCAATCCCCATCGGCAATTCCTGTCCCCCTCATGATGGCTAAGTGGCATGCAGCATACCACAATGAACTGCTGAGAGGAGTATTGTAGACAGCCTCCAGAGTGGTCCAGGCATCGGAAGCGCTGCTTGAGCACACCAATTGTATGTTCGACACTGTTACATGTGGTTGCATGGCTCTCATTATAGCGATGCTCGGCTTCTGACGAGAGTTCCGGAGGGGGGTCATGAGCCAGGTGGCGAGGCCGTAACCTTTGCCCCCAAGCAGCCAGCTCTGGCGTTGTGCTTGACGCTAGAGCATGCGTGAGGCACTGCTCTCATGCAAGCTGAAAGCATCGTGGATGCTCCCTGGATATTAGGCATTGACTGCCATGATGCGCTGACTACGGTCGCAGACATTCTCTGCATTCAGGGAGTGGAATCCCTTTCAGTTTCGGAAAACCTCTGCATTATGTAAAGGTGCTCGCAGGGCGATGTGCGCTCAGTCAACGGCACCCTGAACCTTGGGGAAGCCAGCAAATCGTCCAAAACCTTCGCCCCTCTCATTTTGGGTCTCCCTGGTCATTGAGACGTTTATAAAGTCCATCCTGCGTGCGGATAGTGCATTCGTCACCTGGCGAATGCAGCAATGTGTAGCGTGCTGCAAGATGGAGCATATGTCCCCCGCTGATGCCTGGAAGGAGCTGGAGGCATAGAAGGCAAGTGCCACAGTCACCTTCACCTCGACAGGCAATGCAGTCCTGTTGCAGATGGTAGGCTGTAGATCTGCCTGTTGGAGCTGGCATATCTCTGTGACCAGCTCTTTGCTGAAGCACAGCCTTCGAACGCACTGCGCATTAGAAATGTGTAGATAGAACCGATATTCCCTGTAAACTTGTGGGGGGGTTAAGGCCTCCTTTCCATATGCCTGCGACATCTTCGATTATGCTGCAAATGAATAACAATAAGCCGCCTTCCACTTGAAGCCGTATGGCAATAGCAGCCAGGATGAACGGCTCCCGACCAAGCATGGCCCCCATCTTTTAAAATGTCATTCAATGTCCTTTAAAACGTCCTTTAAAACAAACTATAAACTCAGTAATATAGAATACTTTAATACTTCAATGATACTAAGACCCCTCTACCCTCCCCCCCCCCCCCCCCCCCCCCACCCACTCTCAGAAAGGTATATCTCTATAATAGTCTAAATCAGTGCTGATACTTTTGGTTTGGATCTCTAAAATAAGTGTGTTTATTCTCCGGAGAAACTGTTTCACCAGCTTCACTAATAGTAATAAATATAAAGGAAAAAAAACCTAGAAGAACTTGGTTGTATCAGATACACAGAAGAAATGCTTTTAAACTGTTTTACTGTAAAGGCTACTATGGTACCTGTACTTTCATTAGAAGTTGGGCAACGTGTTCTACGGTAGAGCAGTTGTTATATGTTACTGATTTAATGGCTTATGCAGTAACCATAGCAGCAATTATATTTATGGATACGTCTATTTGCACTAACTGAAATGCAGCTGTTTCTCTGGCTCTCCAGACCTATTGCTGATTGGTCCCCTTGGAGGATAAGCCACACCCTGAAGTTCCTCTGGACTGTGTAACTGGAACTGCCCAGTCCATGTTTTGAGTGAAGTTCCAATTTGTAATGTGATCCATTTTGATTTCAGAAGCCACAGAGGATAGATCTCCCCAACACCCCAACGTAAGTGCATCCCTCCACCAGCTGAAGACCCTTATCCAAGCGCAAGACCTTAACCCCACCTCCCCTCCGTCTTCCATAGATGAGGCATTGTGAATTGTTCACATGTTTATTGGGTATTTCATCCACCTCAACGATGTCCCTTGTAACACACGCATTGAGCTTGCACGCACCAGGGGGTAGGAAGAACGTGATCTGTCTCCTCTCGAGTTCCCTCCCTCCCCCCGGTGCGCGCTCTCTCACTCTCTCCTCCTCTCTCTTTCGCCCCCCCCGGCCCAAAGCTCTCTCTTTCCTCATCCCCCCCAGCTCTCTCTCTCCCCACACCCCCACCCCCAAAGCACTTTCTTCCCCACCCTCCCCAAAGCACCCTCTCCCCCTAAGCTCTCTCTCTCCCCCCAAGCTCCTTCTCTCTCCCCAAGCTCCTTCTCTCTCTCCCCCCAAGCTCCTTCTCTCTCTCCCCCCAAGCTCCTCTCTCGCCCCCCAAGCTCCTTCTCTCTCTCCCCCCAAGCTCCTTCTCTCTCTCCCCCCAAGCTCCTTCTCTCTCTCCCCCCAAGCTCCTTCTCTCTCTCCCCCCAAGCTCCTTCTCTCTCTCCCCCCAAGCTCCTTCTCTCTCTCCCCCCAAACTCCTCCTCTCTCTCCCCCCAAGCTCCTTCTCTCTTTCCCTCCAAGATCCCTCCCTCTTTCCCTCCAAGCTCCCTCCATCTTTCCCTCCAAGCTCCCTCCCTCTCTCCCCCCCCCAAGCGCCCTCCCTCTCTCCCTCCAAGCTCCCTCCCTCTCTCCCTCCAAGCTCCCTCCCTCTCTCTCCCCAAGCTCCCTCCCTCTCTCCCCCCAAGCTCCCTCCCTCTCTCCCCCCAAGCTCCCTCCCTCTCTCCCCCCAAGCTCCCTCCCTCTCTCCCCCCAAGCTCCCTCCCTCTCTCCCCCCAAGCTCCCTCCCTCTCTCCCCCCAAGCTCCCTCCCTCTCTCCCCCCAAGCTCCCTCCCTCTCTCCCCCCAAGCTCCCTCCCTCTCTCCCCCCAAGCTCCCTCCCTCTCTCCCCCCAAGCTCCCTCCCTCTCTCCCCCCAAGCTCCCTCCCTCTCTCCCCCCCAAACTCCCTCCCTCTCTCTCCCCAAACTCCCTCCCTCTCTCTCCCCAAGCTCCCTCTCTCTCCTCCAAGCTCCCTCTCTCTCCCCCAAAGCTCCCTCTCTCTCCCCCAAAGCTCCCTCTCTTTCCCCCCCCCCAAAGCTCCCTCTCCCTACCCCCCCCCCTAAGCTCCCTCTCCCTCCCCCCCCCCCCCCAAGCTCCCTCTCTTCGCCCCCTCCCCAAGCTCTCTTTCCTCCCCGCCTGCCTCTTGTTCTCTGCGCCACTCGCTCTCCCCAGCGCTGTGGGAGGCTCACGGCCCGCTACCTGCTCAGGGCACGGTGCTGTGGGAGACTCTGGACCCGCTCGGGGCTCGATGCTGTGGGAGACTCTGCGAATGCATTTGGCTGCTCATTGGAGACAAAGTGGTGTTGGACGAATGTGCAGAAAAAGATTAGTAGGAATTGCGCTGGTGGAAGGGATGGAGTCAGTGATATTTGTCCTAACTCTCGCTTCTGCGCATGCGTCGGGAGACTTGGCGCTTGGTCTGCCCTCCAAGCCTCCATAACCAGTGCCTACAAAGAGACACTCGGTCATTCAACCAGGAAATACCACGACTGGTTTGATGAGAATGATCAGGAGATCCAAGAGCTTAATAGATTGCAAGTACAGGGCATTTCTGAGCCTTAAACAGCAAACCAACACTGGAGCGGCAAAGCTGCATTACAGACAGCTCAAGGCTGAGGTCCAACAAAAAATCCGGGACCTAAAGAACAGGTGGTGGATGGAGAAAGCACAGGAGATACAGCAGTTGGCCGACAGCCATGATGTACGAGGATTCTTCACCGCAGTAAAGGCCACCTACGGGCCAAACACCTCAGGCCCCGCCCCACTGCTGGCCAAGAACTGGGAAACACTCATCAAGGACACCGAGGCAGTCAGGGCCCACTGGAAGGAGCACTTCGAAGACCTCCTCCATCGAGACTCTGCCTTTGATTCGAGTGTTCTCGACTCCATCCCGCAGCATGCTACCCACCACCACCTCAGTGAGACCCCAACACTGCACGAGGTAGAAAAAGCCATAAGACAGCTTAAAAACATCAAGGCTACGGATGCGGACAGAATCCCTGCTGAGGCATTGAAGTATGTCGGAGAGGCACTGCTGGCACGAATAGACGACCTCATCTCTCTCATCAGGAGGGAGGAGAGCATGCCGGGGGTCTCAGAGATGCAGTAATCGTGACCATCTTTAAAAAGGAGGACAAGTCCGACTGCGGCAACTACAGAGGAATCTCCCTGCTATCAGCCACTGGGAAAGTCATCGCTAGAGTCCTCATCAACCACCTTCTTCTCTTGGCCGAGGAGATCCTCCCGGAGTTGCAGTGAGGATTTCGTCCCCTACGGGGCACAACTGACATGATTTTTGTAGCGCGACAGCTACAGGAAAAATGCAGGGAACAGCGCCAGCCCTTATATATGGCCGCCTTCGACCTTACAAAGGACTTTTGACACTGTCAACCACGAGGGTCGATGGAGCATCCTCCTCCGTTTTGGATGCCCCTAAAATCTCGTCACCATCCTCTGCCTGCTCCACGACGACATGCAGGCCGTGATCCTTACCAACGGATCCATCACAGACCCAATCCACATCTTGACCGGGGTCAAACAGGGCTGCGTCATCGCCCCAACCCTCTTCTCAATCTTCCACACCACCATGCTCCACCTCACAGTCAACAAGCTCCCCGCTGGAGTGGAACTAAACTACAGAACCAGTGGGAACCTGTTCAACCTGCGCCGTCTCCAGGCTAGATCCAAGACCACCCCAACCTCTGTCGTCGAGCTACAGTACGCGGAGGACGCCTGCGCACATACAGAGCTGAACTCCAGGACATAGTCGACATGTTTACTGAGGCGTACGAAAGCATGGGCCTTACGCTAAACATCCGTTAGACAAAGATCCTCCACCAGCCTGTGCTCACCGCACAGCACTGTCCCCCAGTCACCAAGATCCATGACGCGGCCATGGACACTTCCCCTATCTCGGGAGCCTCCTATTATCGACGACGAGATCCAACACCGTCTCCAGTACGCCAGTGCAGCCTTCGGTCGCCTGAGGAAAAGAGTGTTTGAAGACCAGGCCCTCAAAACTGCCACCAAGCTCATGGTCTACAGGGCTGTTGTAATATCTGCCCTCCTGTATGGCTCAGAGACATGGACCATGTACAGTAGATACCTCAAGTTGCTGGAGAAATATCACAAACGATGTCTCCGCAAGATCCTACAAATCCCCGGGAGGATCAACATCAGCATACTCATTCAGGCCAACATCCCCAGCACTGAAGCACTGCCCACACTCGATCAGCTCCGCTGGGCAGGCCACATAGTCCACATGCCAGACACGAGACTCCCAAAGCAAGTGCTCTACTCAGAGCTTCTTCATGGCAGCGAGCCAAAGGTGCGACAGTGGAAACACTACAAGGACACCCTCAAAGCCTCCCTGATAAAGTGCGACATCCCCACTGACACTTGGGAGTCCCTAAGTGGAGGAAGTGCATCCGAGAGGGCGCTGAGCACCTCGAGTCTCAACGCCGAGAGCGTGCAGAAATCAAGCGCAGGCAGCGGAAAGAGCGTGCGGCAAACCAGTCCCACCCACCCCTTCCCTCAACGGCTGGCTATCTTATCCCACCTCTGACACAGTCTGTGGCTCTCGTATTGGACTGATCAGCCTCCAAAGAACTGACTTCAGGAAGCAAGTCTTCCTCGATTCTGAGGGACTGCCTATGATGATGATGAGTACAAATAGTTACTCAGTATATTTATTCAGTTTGACATGGCCTATTCTGCTTGGTTTGTGAGTGCCGAACCATCATCATCATCATAGGCAGTCCTTCCTAATCGAGGAAGACTTGCTTCCACTCCCAAAGTGAGTTCTTTGATGGTTGAACAGTCCGATACGAGAGCCACAGACCCTGTTACAGGTGGGACAGACATTCGTCGAGGGAAGGAATTGATGGGACTGGTTTGCCGCTTGCTCCTTCTGCTGCCTGCGCTTGACCTCTTCATGCTCTCGGCATTGAGATTCGAAGAGCTCAACGCCCTCCCGGATGCACTTTCTCCACCTCGGGCGGTCTTCGGCCAGGGTCTCCCAGGTGTCAGTGGTGATGTCGCACTTTACCAGGGAGGCTTTGAGGGTGTCCTTATAACGTTTCCGCTGTCCTCCTTTGGCTCATTTACCATGAAGGAGCTCCACATAAAGCATTTGCTGGTGCCGAACCAACACTTAAATTAGTGGCTTTTAAACAGAAGAATTTCCTGTGTACATATAAAAGCAGTCGGGAACGAACAAAGCTTGTGAGTGTATTCTAGCAATGTCAGTGCGATAAAAACATTTTCTCTTTCAGCCAGTAACCCATCATTGGTGACCTATTGGCCTTGGTATCAGTTCATCCACTGGCTAAAAATAGCTCCGATGTATTTGGCTGTCTCTCCAGGTCCACATTACTCTTTCAATGGCTCAGTGTTGGGGGAGGTGGGAAATGATTGAGCGGCATGGCTTTCAGCACTTTCAATGAATAAGTAATCACTGGTAGAATGTGAGAGTGCAAAAAGATATGGCACAGGCAAAGTCACCAGGGTAGTACTTTCATGCATTAATTTTATTCCTGTGATGGCTCGTTTCAATAAAAATGAAGACTTTCCACTCTGAGCAGGAACATGTTATAGCACTGATGAGGCCTCTTGTACTCCAAAGTGATTCTGCACAGCCTAGTTTATAATTTTGTGCACCAGACGTAGAGAGAAAATGAAAGCAACCAATCATTTCTAGCGGCAGAAGATTGGGCTCCCAACTGAAGCATTGCAAGTTCAAGTTCAACTCCTGTCGATTCAGATCCATCTGCCTTCATCAGATGCCTCTTCTCCTCCGCTCTTCTCCCATCTAGTTCCTAGTCGACCCGCTGTGAGGAAGTAGAGCTATTTGTCTTCTCTAGGGGAATATTGACACGCCCACTGTGCCCTGTAGTTATGCTTTCCCCTTGACCTGATTGCTGAGCGGCATTGGCCATGGTCATGGGGAGATACTGCCCCCCCTCTTCTAGCACTGAAAGATGAGAGTGATGGCAGCAGGCAGAATTGACTGATCTTAAAGCCCTGTATGCAGCAAATAATACACCAGTGTCGTTTATTTGTTTCATTTTCTGACCATTTGTGGTTGTGCACTGTAGACTCTGGCTAAGGAACCGCACATACTTTTATGGCATCCAAAAGATGGTGATTCACGGATGGTAAATTCCTTTGTGTGTTGCCAAGGTATCTTCTGCTCCATGTCACATCTGACAATCTGAGAAGATTGCTGCTACTCTAAATTCAGGAGAACCGATGACCTGCGTGTGCTATGTTTATATCGATGCAACCTGTACATTCCATAATTTTTCACAAATGCATCTATAATTGCAGATGTCCCATTAGAACGCCTCTTGTCATGAGCACCACTGGCAGCCATCTCCCAGGGCTCCATCCCACTGCTCTCTGAGGTGTTCATATCTTTATAAGAGTTATATTTCCCCAGACTCGTCCACGGTAGCTATCTATCTTCCTGCCCTACTATTAACCCTTCCTACTCCCAAAAGAACATCAAAATTACCACTGCACTTAAAAACACCGCTCCTGCTTCATGTTTGACGCTGGCCTCGCAGGCTGTACATCGTGTAGCCGGCGATTCCTTCTCCCACACTTGATGGTGCGAGCTCTGCATGAGGACTGACGTCCTCTACGATACCAGAAGACTGCATTAAGCTCTGCTTTCACCAGCTTTCATTAGTTCCTTATTACCCAGTGCACTAAATTGGTGTGAGGACTACATGACGATGATTCATCCTCTACATACTGCTACAGTAATCCCTTCTTGCTGAACGCCCCTGCACTCACCAGCTTCTATTAGTTCCTTATTATCCAACGCATTGAATTCAAAGCTCTTGTCTTTCTTTACAAATCACTCTGTGGCCCCATCACAACTCTGCAGCCTCCTCCAGTGCTGTGTGTCGGTCTGTCTTCCAAAATTCGTCTCCATCTCGTCAACCATCGGCTGCATTGTCCTTACTGTCTGGAAATTCCCTCCTTGACCCTTCATCTTCTCTTCCTGCCTTCAAAAGACTTCTTTAAAAAGTTCAGCAATACTCCTAGCTCTACTCTTACTACTCGACATCAGTTTCTCTGTGGGATGTTTATACTGTTAAACGTGCTATATAAATGCAAGTCACTGTTGTAATTGTTGGTTAGTGGAGGGACCCAAGCATGAGTATAAATAGAAATTTGGATTCAATTTCAGATGACTGCTGGCTTACAGTGAAGTAACATATATCACCAGACCACCATAGCAGGGTCACTTTCATACAAATCTGATCAATATGATTACTGAATTAAAAGAGGGCCTTTCTGTAACACAGTTAATATTTACATACCTAAGTGTAACACGATGATATTTGTAATCAACTGATACTTCAATTTACTTCCACAGTTAACGTAAGCTCACTGAGTGTTTATACCTCTCGCATTAATTCTCTCGTGTTAATACCGCTCTCATTTATACCTTTCTTGTTTATACCTCTCTCGTTAGCACCTCTGTCTAGTGGGCTCAGTAACTCTGCCTAGCCACTTCTTATCCCTCTCCCAGAAGAAACAGAGTGTTAACATTATGTATTCTTTGACAGGTTTTGATTTTTAAAGAGCTTTTCTGACAATGACGTGCCCCTGAATTGCCCTGATTCTGCTTCATGAAAATCTTGTCCTCCCTGTTTAGAATAACATCAGATGTATGAATGAGCGAGGCTGGTTCCTGTAATGTTTTCCCTTCAACAAGTCTGTCTGCTCTCTCCGGTCCTGAAGAAATGACATGGTTTGACATTGCGATCTAAATCCAGTCAAAATATTAGATATGTACGTTTTATTCCTTCTTTCGTCCCACCTCTCTTTCCCCCCCCAGCCCCAACCCTCCAATTTCATAGCAGTTCCTGTAAGTAGACCTTGTCTTTATGATCTCTTGGAGAGTTGATGACTCTGAAGATTAACAGTTGTCCTCCGAGGAATAACTTTCTCAGTGATAGACTACACCCTTTGTATGCATGGGTTAAATCAGACATGAGCCAAACTCTTTTCAAAAGCAAATATATTTATTTACAATTAAATGGAATTATGAAGCACAAAAAGTTTATACAATGCAATATCAAGCAGAATGAATGAGCAAAGTGAGTAAGGTTGAGTATAATTAAAGGGCACAGCTGAGCAGCACAAGGACTTGCATCCCATCAGTGTCATGAGTGGCAATGAATTACTGATCCTTGCTGCCTATTAATATAGAATAAAAGTTGAAAATGCTCAGCAAATTGGCAAGCTTCTGAAATGGAAAGATTGGTAACGGGGTTGGGGGTAATATATTAGCCTGGATAGAGGATTGGCTAACTAACAGAAAACAGAGAGTCGGGATAAATGGGTCATTTTCCGGTTGGCAAACAGTAACCAGTGGGGTGCCACAGGGATCAGTTCTGGGGCCTCAACTATTTACAATCTATATTAATGACTTGGATGAAGGGACCAAGTGTAATGTAGCCAAGTTTGCTGATGATAAAAAGATGGGTGGGAAAGCAAATTGTGAGGAGGACACAAAAAATCTGCAAAGGGATATAGGCAGGCTAAGTGAGTGGGCAAAAATTTGGCAAATGGAGTATAATGTGGGAAAATGTGAGGTTATCCACTTTGGCAGAAATAATAGAAAAGCAAATTATAATTTAAATGGAGAAAAATTGCAAAGTGCTGCAGTACAGCGAGACCAGGGGGTCCTTGTGCATGAAACACAAAAAGTTAGTATGCAGGTACAGCAAGTAATCAGGAAGGCAAATGGAATGTTGGCCTTTATTGCAAGGGGGATAGAGTATAAAAGCAGGGAAGTCCTGCTACAACTGTACAGGGTATTGGTGAGGCCACATCTGGAGTACTGCATATAGTTTTGGTCTCCGTATTTAAGGAAGCATATATACTTGCATTGGAGGTTGTTCAGAGAAGGTTCACTCGGTTGATGCCGGGGAGTGTTTGCTAGTGCTGTTGGGGAGGAGTTGAACTAATATGGCAGGGGGATGGGAACCAATGCAGGGAGATAGAGGGAAACAAAAAGGAGGCAAAAACAAAAGACAGAAAGGAGATGAGGAAAAGTGGAGGGCAGAGAAACCCAAGGCAAAGAACAAAAAGGGCCATTGTACAGCAAAATTCTAAAAGGACAGAGGGTGTTAAAAAAACAAGCCTAAAGGCTTTGTGTCTTAATGCAAGGAGTATCCGCAATAAGGTGGATGAATTAACTGTGCAAATAGATGTTAACAAATATGATGTGATTGGGATTACGGAGACGTGGCTCCAGGATGATCAGGGCTGGGAACTCAACATCCAGGGGTATTCAACATTCAGGAAGGATAGAATAAAAGGAAAAGGAGGTGGGGTAGCATTGCTGGTTAAGGAGGAGATTAAGGCAATAGTTAGGAAGGACATTAGCTTGGATGATGTGGAATCTATATGGGTAGAGCTGCAGAACACCAAAGGGCAAAAAACGTTAGTGGGAGTTGTGTACAGACCTCCAAACAGTAGTAGTGATGTTGGGGAGGGCATCAAACATGAAATTAGGGGTGCGTGCAATAAAGGTGCAGCAGTTATAATGGGTGACTTTAAAATGCACATAGATTGGGCTAACCAAACTGGAAGCAATACGGTGGAGGAGGATTTTCTGGAGTGCATAAGGGATGGTTTTTTAGACCAATATGTCGAGGAACCAACTAGGGGGGAGGCCATCTTAGACTGGGTGTTATGTAATGAGAGAGGATTAATTAGCAATCTCGTTGTGCGAGGCCCCTTGGGGAAGAGTGACCATAATATGGTGGAATTCTGCATTGGGATGGAGAATGAAACAGTTAATTCAGAGACCATGGTCCAGAACTTAAAGAAGGCTAACTTTGAAGGTATGAGGCGTGAATTGGCTGGGATGGATTGGCGAATGATACTTAAGGGGTTGACTGTGGATGGGCAATGGCAGACATTTAGAGACCGCATGGATGAACTACAACAATTGTACATTCCTGTCTGGCATAAAAATAAAAAAGGTAAGGTGGCTCAACCGTGGCTATCAAGGGAAATCAGGGATAGTATTAAAGCCAAGGAAGTGGCATACAAATTGGCCAGAAATAGCAGCGATCCTGGGGACTGGGAGAAATTTAGAACTCAGCAGAGGAGGACAAAGGGTTTGATTAGGGCAGGGAAAATGGAGTATGAGAAGAAGCTTGCAGGGAACATTAAGACGGATTGCAAAAGTTTCTATAGATATGTAAAGAGAAAAAGGTTAGTAAAGACAAACGTAGGTCCGCTGCAGTCAGAATCAGGGGAAGTCATAACGGGGAACAAAGAAATGGCGGACCAATTGAACAAGTACTTTGGTTCGGTATTCACGAAGGAGGACACGAACAACCTTCCGGTTATAAAAGGGGTCGGGGGGTCTAGTAAGGAGGAGGAACTGAGGGAAATCCTTATTCGCCGGGAAATTGTGTTGGGGAAATTGATGGGATTGAAGGCCGATAAATCCCCAGGGCCTGATGAACTGCATCCCAGAGTACTTAAGGAGGTGGCCTTGGAAATAGTGGATGCGTTGACAGTCATTTTCCAACATTCCATTGACTCTGGATCAGTTCCTATGGAGTGGAGGGTAGCCAATGTAACCCCACTTTTTAAAAAAGGAGGGAGAGAGAAAACAGGGAATTATAGACCGGTCAGCCTGACATCGGTAGTGGGTAAAATGATGGAATCAATTATTAAGGATGTCATAGCAGTGCATTTGGAAAGAGGTGACATGATAGGTCCAAGTCAGCATGGATTTGTGAAAGGGAAATCATGCTTGACAAATCTTCTGGAATTTTTTGAGGATGTTTCCAGTAGAGTGGATAAGGGAGAACCAGTTGATGTGGTATATTTGGACTTTCAGAAGGCGTTCAACAAGGTCCCACACAAGAGATTGATGTGCAAAGTTAGAGCACATGGGATTGGGGGTAGTGTACTGACATGGATTGAGAACTGGTTGTCAGACAGGAAGCAAAGAGTAGGAGTAAATGGGTACTTTTCAGAATGGCAGGCAGTGACTAGTGGGGTACCACAAGGTTCTGTGTTGGGGCCCCAGCTGTTTACACTGTACATTAATGATTTAGATGAGGGGATTAAATGTAGTATCTCCAAATTTGCGGATGACACTAAGTTGGGTGGCAGTGTGAGCTGCGAGGAGGATGCTGTGAGGCTGCAGAGCGACTTGGATAGGTTAGGTGAGTGGGCAAATGCATGGCAGATGAAGTATAATGTGGATAAATGTGAGGTTATCCACTTTGGTGGTAAAAACAGAGAGACAGACTATTATCTGAATGGTGACAGATTAGGAAAAGGGGAGGTGCAAAGAGACCTGGGTGTCATGGTACATCAGTCATTGAAGGTTGGCATGCAGGTGCAGCAGGCGGTTAAGAAAGCAAATGGCATGTTGGCCTTCATAGCAAGGGGATTTGAGTACAGGGGCAGGGAGGTGTTGCTACAGTTGTACAGGGCATTGGTGAGGCCACACCTGGAGTATTGTGTACAGTTTTGGTCTCCTAACCTGAGGAAGGACATTCTTGCTATTGAGGGAGTGCAGCGAAGGTTCACCAGACTGATTCCCGGGATGGCGGGACTGACCTATCAAGAAAGACTGGATCAACTGGGCTTGTATTCACTGGAGTTCAGAAGAATGAGAGGGGACCTCATAGAAACATTTAAAATTCTGACGGGGTTAGACAGGTTAGATGCAGGAAGAATGTTCCCAATGTTGGGGAAGTCCAGAACCAGAGGTCACAGTCTAAGGATAAGGGGTAAGCCATTTAGGACCGAGATGCGGAGGAACTTCTTCACCCAGAGAGTGGTGAACCTGTGGAATTCTCTACCACAGAAAGTTGTTGAGGCCAATTCACTAAATATATTCAAAAAGGAGTTAGATGAGGTCCTTACTACTAGGGAGATCAAGGGGTATGGCGAGAAAGCAGGAATGGGGTACTGAAGTTGAATGTTCAGCCATGAACTCATTGAATGGCGGTGCAGGCTAGAAGGGCCGAATGGCCTACTCCTGCACCTATTTTCTATGTTTCTATGTTTCTATGAGGGGGTTGACTTATGAGGATAGATCGAGTAGATTGGGCCTATACACATTGGAGTTCAGAAGAATGAGAGGTGATCTTATTGGAACTTATAAGATAATGAGCTCAATTTTCCCCAGTGATTTTGGAGTAGGCTGCTCTTTTTGGCCTAAGTCGAAAAACCACCGTTTCCCCAATCAGTTTGCACCAGTGTTACAATTTTTTTAGGTCAGTTTTTTTTCAGCCAAAGGGTACGTAACCAGCTACCTTCGCTAACTCTGTGTTGTGCTTAGGCCAGCGTATGTGGCCCCTGCAGAAAAACCTTCTGGAGAGTTACGGAAATCGACGCAGGTAAGGAAATAGGCGCAGCAGAGGCCTGGACACACACACAATTGAAAAACACAGAGCAGCAACTTCGGTCCCATTCTGAGAGAGAGAGCGAGAGAGATTTTTGAGCAATAAGGGAGTCGAGGGTTATGGAGAGCGGGCAGGGAAGTGGAGTTGAGGCCAAGATCATCAGATCAGCCATGATCTTATTGAATGGCGGAGCAGGCTCAATGGGCCAAATGACCGACTCCAGCTCCTATTTCTTATGTAACACCCAAAACATTCATTCATCCTTCTCTCTAATGCTGACTGACGTGCTGTGCATTACCAATATTTTCTGTTAATTTCAGATTTGTAGCATTAATTCTTATTTTCACCTGTTTCTTCATATGTTCTATTTATACCCATAAAATGGGTGAAGTTTAACGCAGATGTTAGTTTTAACTGTGAATGAATGTCGAGGTTCTGATTGTGGAGTGGTCCTGGTGACACCAGTGACTTCTCCACCCCCCTTCCTCATAGTAGCTGTCCATTATACCAACATAGTCATGAACCGTGAAACATATTTTGTGGAGGTGTGTGATACAGATTATAATCATAAGCTGGCTGTTTACTGTCTGCTTTCAAATTGTAATCAATTGAAACAAAAGTACTGCCCTGAATGTTTGTAGTAAATATAGCCGACCAGTTCAAATTGATCAATTTGTTCCCTTTAATTCATCCTTTCCCTCAGCTGAAGAATGGGAAGTATTGTAATGTGAAAGTATTCCATATGAGCTAAACGATTAGAAGAAATGTAATTTTAGGGTGTGTGTGCGTGTTTCTAAAATGCTGGAATGTTATTATTGCAAAAGCCTTTATTATACAGTATAAACCTTTCGTCTTGTCCTGCCACAATACACACAACAGTCAATTAAAGAGCTCAAATTGCGATAGGATGAGCCGTTGACATAAGTACTCTGCATCTGCTGAATCTGTAAGCATGAGGCTCAACTCTCTTTTGCTTTAGGAATTTTCAGGACGTAAGTTTTGAAAATGTTCCAATCATTTTTAAAACAAACTGAGTTTAAATGTAGCAATGGAAATTCAGTGCTCAGACTGAAAATGCAAATTGAATGGCAGCGATCTTGTTAAGCTTGTAGGGTTGTGTGTTCAGTAAGTGTGAAAGTCCATTCCACTAGTGCAGTTAGTGTCTGTCTATGAGGTAAGCACAATCTCCCTGTAGGCCTCGTTTAATAAATCCCCTGTAGAATAGTATAGAAAGCATCGGCTTCAAAAACTTCTAATACTTCTCTGGAAGCCGATGAAGTAGAACGGCTGAGTTACCAGCACCACTGGGACCGCAAACATTCCTCCCTTTACTTGAAAACATCCATTATGTAAAGGCCATGTCAGAAAGGGGCTTCCTTAGACAGCTAGATTCATCAATTAAAATCCTCCAAGCCTTCATTCATGCCATGTATTCAGGAACTGCCTTCCTACAGTTTGTTTATTCTGAGAGCACTGCTGAACTGGAGAATTAGTTACCACATGGGGGAGATGGTGCATTGATGGCACTGATATTGTAAACAAAAGTGCTGGGAAAAGCTTGATTTTCTTCAAACCTTCATTCAAGAAGGTATTTCTTTCTCGCTCTACACTCCTATCCACTCTCGCTCTCCTGTGCTCTTTTGGCCACACAGCATCTCAATCTCGTGCTCGTTCCCAGACACACACTGCAATACTGAGGGAATGCTGTCCTGCCGGAGGTACCGTCTTTCAGATGAGACATTAAAGCAAGGCCTTGTCTGCCCTCTCTGAGACCTAAAAGATCCCATGGGATTCTTTCAAAGAGCAGCAGCGGAGTTCTCCCCAGTGTCCTGGCCAACAAACTTGCAATGGTGATTAATATGATCATGGTGGGCTTTGAGTGCGATGTTTTTTGAAACTAGCCCCCAACCAATATCATTAAAACAGATTATCTGGTCATTATTTCATGGCTATTTTTGGGATCTTGCTGTGTGGAAATTGGATGCCGCGTTCCCTACATTACAGCAGTGATTTCAGTTCAAAAGTATTTTTTATTCATTCATGGGATCTGGGCATCACTGGCAAGGCCGGCATTTTGCCCATCCCTAATTGCCCTTGAGAAGGTGGTGGTGGACCGCCTTCTTAAACCACTGCAGTCCATGAGATGAAGGTACTCCCACAGTGCTGTTAGGAAGGGTGTTCCAGAATTTCAGCCCAGCGATGATGAAAATAGTGATATATTTCCAAGTCAGGAAGGTGTTTAACTTGGAGGGGAACGTGGAGGTGGTGGTGTATTCATGCACCTTGTCCTTGTAGGTCACGGGTTTGTGAAGTGCCTGTTGAAGAAGGCTTGGCGAGTTGCTGCAGTGCATCTTGTACATACTGCAGCTACTGTGCGCCGATGGTGGAGGCAGTGAATGCTTAAAGTGGTCCTGGATGGTGTCGCGATTTTTGAGTGTTGCTGGAGCTGCACTCACCCAGGCAAGTGGAGAGTATTCCATCACACTCGTAGATGGTGGAAAGGCTTCGGAGAATCAGGAGGTGAGTCACTCACCTCAGAATACCCAGCCTCTGACCTGCTTTTGTAGCCAGTTATGTGGCTGGTTCAGTTCACTTTCTGGTCAATGGTGACCCCCAGGATATTGATGGTGGGGGATTCAACAATGCTAATCCCGTTGAATGTCAAGGGGAAGTGGCTAGAGTCTCTCTTGTTGGGGTGATCTTTGCTGGCACCTGTATGGTGTCAATGTTACTTGCCATTTATCAGTCAAAGTCTGAATGTTGTCCACGTCGTGCTGCATGTGGACACGGACTGCTTCATTATCTGAGGAGATGGGAATGGAACTGAACACCAATCATCATCGAAATTCCCCACTTCTGACATATTGGTTGTAAAGCACTTTAGGACATCCTGTGGCCATTAAAGGTACTATATAAATGTTCTTTTTTCTCTCTCATTGTCACACACACACACACACCACACATGATTTGAATGTGGGCATTACTAGTTCACCAGCGTATCATGCTCCATGCTATTGCTAGGCAGCGTCAAGATAGAAGAAAGACTCTTGGCCATGTTGACCCACCGATGAGGAGAGGCCGAAAAGGTCTGGGGAGGAGAGCTTACCCTCCACGGGTTTACAGGCACCAACGCTCATACCTCCAGCTCTCTGAGGGGCAGTGCATGAGAAAGCTACGCTTCCGAAAGGAAGTGCTGACAGAAATATACCATTTACTGCAGGCAGACCGATGTCTGGACCGCTCTGGAGGCAGCCGTCGATACTCCCATCGACAGGTTTCTGAATTCATTGCGGTGTGCTGCTTGTGCCACAGCTTGGCCATCGTGAGGGGCCAGGCATTGCCAGTGGGGATTGCAGATTCACCTCAGGAGGAAGAGGAGGACGATGAAGAGGAGTCTGGCGAGGCCCCCATTGGATAGTCACCCCGTCCACTGGGGGAGGCAGCGTGGAGATGCTGCCGGACCAAGAGTCGTATAGTGTAGTGTAGAATAGTGGACACGCTATGTACCTCCATAAAGGCACATCTCTGGTGAACGTTGGAATGATGCACAAGACACCAATGGCAAAGGATCAAACAGACATTTTACTGCAACCAAGTAACAAAAACTGTCTCCACCAAAAGAAAACTATACAATAGACAACGTTATATTGCAGGGCACTGTATAACAATGAAGCGCATTAAATCAAAGAAACTATTTACGAGCGTAATCACCAAAAATCAGGGCATCTGCACAACCTTGTCCTGTACATTATCCTGACTTATTTATGCCGCGTTTTTCGGCTGGGGTGCAAAAACACCTTTGTGTGACGCCTGATTTTGTGTCCCCAATCATGGAACCTCATTCTTTGTCGCATTTTGCAGACGAGGGTGCAAATGTTTTCCAGGCATTATCAGGACCACCCCAACGTCATTACCGCCCCAAAATCACAAAAGCGGAAAATCCAGCCCCTGGAGCGTTATCTTTGCATTGATAGAATTTTCATACAATTGGAAGGTTGTTGGGGCTAGAAATTCCATTTTTGGTCATAGTGGTATTTTTCCGCCAAAAGTACCGCTATGACTCCGCTATGATTCCGAGGCCTAACATTCGGAGGAAAATGCGCCCAGCGGTAAAAATTTGAGTTGCACGAGGATTCGTGGCGCAAACCGCAAATTTTCTGCAACTTTTCTCTGAGGCCGATACCGCTGCAAGTTAGGCCTAGGAAGGGGGGAAAACACCAAAAAAAAATCCAAAAAATAAAAAATTACAAAACATTCACAAGACCCTTTTCTACTGAATCACTGCAAAAGAATTAAAAAATAAAAACTTTAACTTACCTTTTTTGCAGGTCTTCATACCTACTGCCGTTCCAAGGGCTGCAACATAGGTTTTTCCCGGGCACTTTTTTTCATCCTATCGACAGGCCAGCGATATTTAAAAACTGCTGGCGCAAGATTCACTGAATTTCCCGCCGCACTGTTTTCCGCCAAAAACGGCTAAGTATCGCCAAAGAACCCCGGCGCAAGGTTGGGGAATTTCCAGCCCTCAGGATTTATGCGTCATACCAAGATTTAAGTACATAATTCCAGTGCGAGATTTTAAACCAAGGCCTCATAGCCCTGTTCCAGTCAACGTTAAGGATCCCATAAATCATTCAAAGAATAGAGTGCTCTCCCATTATCTGGGCCAACATTTCTCCTTGAACCATAGATTAACTGGCTATTCCTGTCATGGTTAGATGTTACCACCAGCACACTAGTTGAAAAATAGTGCAACTTACCACCAATGGGATTCTTGCCACAGGATATTTATTTAATCCTATTGAGGTCTGAGGTCTAGATTTGAATGTGGATGATCTCTGTTCTCTGAAGAGGGACTGAATGGTGCAGACTGTCAGAATGTTGTCAGAGAATCAAAGAAATTTACAGCACGGAAGGAGGCTATTTTGGCCCATCGTGTCCGCACCGGCCGCTTGGTCCGTAGCCCTGTAGGTTATGACCATTAAGTGCGCATCCAAGTATTTTTTTAAATGTGGTGAAGGTTTCTGCCTCTACCACCCTTTCAGGCAGTGAGTTCCAGACCCCCACCACCCTATGGGTGAAAACATTTTCCCTCATATCTCCTCTAAACCTCGCCCCAATTACTTTAAATCTGTGCCCCCTGGTTGTTGACTCCTCTGTCAAGGGAAACAGGTCCTTCCTATCCACTCTATCCAGGCCCCTCATAATTTTATACACCTCAATCAGGTCTCCCCTTAGCCTCCTCTGTTCCAAAGCAAACAGACCCAGCATCTCCAATCTTTTCTCCATAGCCAAAATTTTCCAGTCCAGGCAACGTTCTTGTAAATCTCCTCTGCACCCTTTCCAGTGCAATCACATCCTTCCTGTAATGTGGTGACCAGAACTGCACACTGTACTCCAGCTGCGGCCTAACCAATGTTTTATATAGTTCAAGCATAATCTCCTTGCTCTTGTATTCAATGCCTCGACTAATAAAGGCAAGTATTCCATATGCCTTCTTAATCACCTTATCTACCTGGCCTGCTACCTTCAGGGTTCTGTGGACCTGCACTCCCAGGTCCCTTTGTTCCTCTATACTTTTCAGTGTTGTACTATTTAATGTGTATTCCCTTGTCTTGTTAGACCTCCCCAGATGTATTACCTCACACTTATCAAGATGGAATTCCATTTGCCACTGTTCTGCCCACCTGACCCCAGTACATTGATATCTTCCTGTAGTCTGCAGCTTTCTTCGTCATTATCAGCCACACAGTTTATTTTAGTGTCATCTGCAAACTTCTTAATCATACCCCCAACATTTAAGCCCAAGTTATTGATATATACCACAAAAAGCAAGGGACCCAGCAATGAGCATTGTGGAACCCCACTGGATACCTCCGAGCCAATTTTGGATCCCATGGGCTATTACTTTCGTGACCAGTCTGCCATGTGGGCATATACATGGCCTTCCAAAGGCCTTTGACACCATCAACCACGAGGGTCTATGGCGCGTCCTCCTCCGTTTCGGATGCCCCCAAAAGTTTGTCAACATCCTCCACCTGCTCCACGACGACATGCAGGCCATGATCCTTGCCAACAGATCCATTATAGACCCAATCCATGTCCGGACCGGGGTCAAACAGGGCTGCGTCATCGCCCCAAACCTCTTCTCAATCTTCCTCGCTGCCATGCTCTACCCCGTAGTCAACAATCTCCCCGCTGGAGTGGAACTAAACTACAGAACCAGTGGAAAACTGTTCAACCTTTGTCGTCTCCAGGCCAGGTCCAAGGCCACCCTAACCTCTATCGTCGAGGTACAGTACGCAGACGACGATACTGAACTCCAGGATATAGTCGACGTATTTACTGAGGCGTATGAACGCATTGGCCTTACGCTAAACATCCGTAAGAAAAAGGACCTCCACCAGCCTGTCCTCGCCGCACAGCACTGCCCCCACCGCCGCCGCCCCCCCCCCAGTCATCAAGATCCACGGCGCGGCCCTGGACAACATGGACCATTTCCCATACCTCGGGAGCCTCTTATCAACAAGAGCAGACATTGAGGACGAGATTCAACACCGCCTCCAGTGCGCCAGTGCAGCCTTCGGCCGCCTGAGGACCAGGCCCTCAAATCTGCCACCAAGCTCATGGTCTACAGGGCTATAGTAATATAGTAGTAGTATAGTAATACCCGCCATCCTGTATGGCTCAGAGACATGGACCATGTACAGTAGACACCTCAAGCCGCCGGAGAAATACCACCAACGATGTCTCCACAAGATCCTACAAATCCCCTGGGAGGACAAACATTAGCGTCCTCGAGCAGGCTAGCATCGAAGCACTGACCACACTTGATCAGCTCCGCTGGGCGGGCCACATTGTCCGCATGCCAGACACGAGATTCCAAAGCAAGCGCTCTACTCGAAACTCCTTCACGGCAAACGAGCCACAGGTGGGCAGAGAAAACATGACAAGGATACCTTCAAAGCCTCCCTGATAAAGTGCAACATCCCCACCGACACCTGGGAGCCCCTGGCCAAAGACCATCCTAATTGGTGGAAGTGCATCCGGGAGGGCGCTGAGCACCTCGAGACTCATCGCTGAGCGCATGCAGAAATTGAGCGCATGCAGAAATCAAGCGCAAGCAGCGGAAAGAGCATGCGACAAACCTGTCCCGCCCTCCCTTACCCTCAACGACTATCTGTCCCACCTGTGACAGGGACTGTGGCTCTCGTATTGGACTGTTTACCCACCTAAGGACTCATTTTAAGAGTGGAAGCAAGTCTTCCTTGATTCCGAGGGACTGCCTATGATGATGCCATGTGGGACCTTATCAAAAGCTTTGCTAAAATCCATATACACTACATCATACGCACTGCCCTCATCAACCCACCTGGTTACCGTCACTCGAAATTCAATCAAGTTAGTCAGACACGGCCTTCACTTAACAAATCCATGCTGACTGTCCTTGATTTAATCCATATCTTTCCAAATGAAGATTTATCCTGTCCCTCAGGATTTTTTCCAATAATTTTCCCACCACCGAGGTTAGGCTGACTAGCCTGTAATTACTCGGTCTATCCTTTTCTCACTTTTTAAACAAAGGTACAACATTAGTAGTCCTCTGACACCACACCTGTAGCCAGAGAGGATTGGAAAATGATGGTCAGAGCCTCTGTTATTTCCTCTTTTGTTTCTCTTAACGACCTGGGATACATCTCATTCGGGCATGCGGACTTATCCACTTTCAAAGCTGCTAAGCCCCTTAATACTTCCTCTCTCACTATGGTTATCCTGTCTAATATCTCGCACTCCTCCTCCCTCATTACAAAGTCTGCATCGCCCCTCTCTTTTGTGAAAACAGATGCAAAGTATGCATTAAGAATCATACCCACGTCTTCTGCCTCCACACACAGATTTCCTTTATGGTCTCTAATAGGCCCCACTCTTTCTCTAGTTATCCTCTTGCTCGTAATGTATTTATTAAACATCTTTGGGTTTTCCCTGATTTTACTTGCCAACATTCTTTCATGCTCTCGCTTTGCTTTCCTGATATCTTTTTTAATTGCGCCCCTGCACTTCTTATACTCCTCGAGTTTCTGCAGTATTGAGTTCTTGGTATCTGTCATAAGCTTCTATTTTTTTCTTTATCTTACCCTGTATGTCCCTTTACATCCAGGGGGCTCTAGGTTTGTTAGCCCCACCCTTTTTTTTTTAAAGGGAACATACTTGCTCCATACCCTCAGGATCTCCTCCTTGAATGCCTCCAACTGTTTTGACACTGATTTACCATCAAGTAGCCGTTTCCAGTTCACTTTGGCCAAATCCCATGTCAGCTCAGCAAAATTGGCTTTACCCCAATTGAGAACTTTTATTCCTGGTCCACCCTTTTCCATAACTACCCTAAATCTTACTGAATTATGATCACTAGCACCAAAATGCTCTCCCATTGATACCCCTTCCACCTACCCCACTTCATTCCCCCAAACCAAGTCCAGAACCACCCCCTCCTTGTTAGGCTCGTTACATACTGGCTAAAGAAGTTCTCCTAAATTGCATTTTAGGAATTCCACACCCTCTGTACTATTCACACTACCTTTTTCCAAGTTAATATTAGGGTAATTGAAATCCCCACTATTACAGCTCTATTGTTTTTGCACTTCACCACAATTTGCCCACATATTTGTTCTTCTATCTCCCTCTGACTGCTTGGGGGTCTATAGTGCACTCCCAGTAGTGTGATTGCCCCTTTTGTATTCTTCAGTTCAACCCATATGTCCTTGTTTGATGAGCCTTCTAACATATCATCTCTTCTGATAGCTGTAATTGTTTCTTTAATCAATACTGTGACCTCCCCTCCGTCTTTACCCCCCCCCCCCCCGTCTCTATCCCGTCTGACAACCCTGTAACCAGGAGTGTTGAGCTGCCATACCTCCCCTTCTTTCAGCCATGTCTCAGTAATAGATATAATATCGTACTCCCACGTGTCTATTTCGTATACTCCTTGCATTGAAGTATAAACTATTTAGTATTGCCAAACTCCCCTGTTGTCTACTTTCCAGCCCTTGTTTCCTCTTTCTACTTTACTGCTGCCCAATTCCAGCTTTGATTCTCACTATATCCTTTCCAACTTGGAACAAAAGTTTGAAGCTAGCTCATGGAGCCTGTTTTAAATTCCCTGCAAGTCTCTGAAACCCTAGTTTGAATTCAGCTCTGAAAGATGGGATGAAAGTCTCCTCAATCTAACAGCTGCCAAGACCCAATATGAAGTTAGCATTCACATTTCTTAAGAGACATGAGCAGAATCAATAGAAATCTGAAGAAAATCTTGACAAATCTGAAGGGCCTTAATGTTGATTGGCGGGCCTGCCAACTAATTCCCATAAACATGCGCTTCGAATGTAAGAAAGAAGTGCATATCAAATCAACTTGCATTTATACTGCCTTTAACATAGTTTTAGTGAGGTAGTGAGCAGATTTGTGCTTTCCAACACAGAGGAAGGAAAATAACACCCAACTCTTTTCACATATCTCCTAGCTGCTGGTTGTATAGTGAAAATAACACCCTGTATTTATATAGCGCCTTTTATATAATAAAACGTCCCAAGGTGCCTCAGAGGAGTGTTACCAAACAAAGTTTGGCACTGAGCCATATAAGGAGATAGTAGGACAGGTGACCAAGGAGGATTACAAAGAAGGAGGAAAGATTTAGGGAGGGAATTCCAGAGTTTAGGGCCTAGGAAGACGAAGTTGCGGCCGCCGATGGTGGACTGAAGAAAATCGTGGATGCGCAACAAGCCAGAATTAGAGGGGCACGAAGATCTCGGAGCGAAAGAGACAATCACTGGACACTTGTAAAGCATCTACACTTCTTGCTGCACTGTTAGCATAAGGTGGCAAGTGGATGGGTCAAGAGGGACACAAGAGCCAGAAAGTTTGTGGGTGGTCTTAGCCACCTGCTGGGAATGCCGCTGGGGGCTGGTGGGGATAGAAATATATTCAAACATTTGATTTCCAAAAATTTCTTTACCATGAAACAACCTTTTCCAATGCACATTTCATATGTACCCAAACAGTCGTCAGTTGCATTCCTAATCAGTTTTTTTTTAATCCATTTACATTTTTACACAGCCACTATGTTGTGAAGGGGAAAAGAACACTTGTAATTTCTAGGTTTGCTCAAGGCTTGTTAATCTTGTACTTGTGTTGTTCCATTCTGCATTCACAGTCCAGGTTAAATAACCTGCATACAGCATATCACTTGCCTCACAGCATTTTGCCTGATACATGATGGACTTCTGCGAGAATCAGTTGGCACAGATATTGGTGCACCAATGAGATATACAGAATGGACTGTTGCAAATTCCTCATTAATTCCCCCCTCTTCCCCCCACCCCTTGGTGAGTTCTTAATCTTAGTTGTCATTAGGGGAAGACACCAAGGAGTAGCTGGGCTCTCTTCCCCCATTTGAGACATGAGTTATCTCAGTCTGTTCTCACAGATGCTAACAGCCTGTTACAGAGCAGTATTGGTAACAGACTAGAACAAGTCAGCAGCTTGCCCTCTTGGCTATTCAATAGTACTTGGTATTAGGACACTGTTTTAACTATTTTTATTTTCAATAGTAAACTTGTCAATTAAGTCAGACTTATTCAAGTCAGATTCACCTCAAATTTATTCTCAAAATTTAAGTCGAATTTAAAAATGGTTAAATTCCCTGCTATGCTATTAAAGGTGTCAAACAAATTAGTTGTATGCCAAAATTAGGATGTTCAAAAGAGTTAACCCTATTTTCAAAACTAAGAGTACTTTTCGTAAGTCACGTTTCTAAATTGCTGATTAATAAACTTGTATATGATTATGTATTTATTTCATTTGTCTTACAAACTTATTTGGACAAGGTCTTTATCAATATATATAGCATGTTTATAAAGTGTAACAATATTGCAGTGTTTTTAAAACAAAATAATTAAGAATCATTGGTTGCTAAACTGTTTAACAGTACAGTTGTGTTCTTGAACATTTAAAATCTGACCAGTGTGTGAGATTGTAGCCCAGTTCAGCACACACAAGTTTACACTGAGCACAATTGTGATGGAAAATAAACTTGAATAAAAGCAGAGGGGATTGTCAATGAACAGTGAATCCATCAGTTTATGAAAGAGAACAGACAGATTAAGGTTTTAGGCAGTGACCCAACATTAGAAGATTGCCTTCATCCGAAGGTCCCTCCCCAGAACCCATCTTTCTCTTTGATTGATGACAGACCTTTTCTGCATTTTAAGCATTTTCTTTATTCCTGGACTATAAACAACAGCTTCGAGGGGACCGCCTCTGATGATGTATTTATGTAGCACCTTTAACATAATAAAACATCCCATCTCCAAAGGTGCTCCAACAGAGAGATTATCAAATAAACTTTTACACTGAGCCACATAAGGAGACATTAGAATAAGTGACCAAAAGCTTGGCCGGAGGGGTAGGTTTTAAGGCGTATCGTAAAGGAGGCGAGGTAGACAGCCCAAAAGTTAGCAACAGAGGATAATCTGAAAAGGAGCAAAAAAAACTGCAGTTGAATCCAAAGAAAACCGGGCCAGTTCGTGAAGAAATTCCATATTTGTATCAGAAATCTAATGAATGCCAGATAAAAATAGTCCACTAGCAAGTCGGTACTATAGCCTGTTTAATTATTCATCCAAAAATAAAATTTAGCTTAAATAAGACACTTAACAAAAAGATATGTTTCACACACAAGTGATTAGACTTTTAAATTTTAACACTGTCTCCAGATTAAATTTGCCAGTAGATTGACTTTATTGGCTTTGAGAGCGATAATTGGAGTACATTTTGTACTTGGTTCTCAATTTTATGTAAAGTGTTGTACTTGTAGGCGAATGTCGTGATAGAATGGATTGGCCGATTGGAATTTGATACAATGGAAGTGAATGAATGACGAGGGAAGTTTAGTACTTTGGAATTCTTTACTTGGATTGATTTGTAACAAAACGTACAAGTAAAAATTTTAAAACAAGTTTGTGTGCTTAATGAAGAGATGAATCCAATATAAAATATGATAATCGGAATTGAATCTGTCGATGAATGCAAAACAAAACACTGAATTAAACTTATAAGCAGAATGATCTCTATGTTTAACAGTTTGCTCCAGAGGAGTGGTTTTAATGGAAGAGCCTCTATTAAACTGTGGAGTTATTTTGGGCCCAAGTTTCGAGCCGCGCCTAGAACGGCGCAGTCCCGACCTGGACGCCCGTTTTTCGCGCCACAAAGTGCGCCTAAAAAAAACCTCCATATTCTCCACCTCCCTGCAGGTCCTCTGGCCCTCGGCGCAGCGCAGCAGGAGCTGTCGGGGGCGGAGCCAGGTCCCTGCGCTGAAAACAGTGCTGGGACCTCTGCACATGCGCGCTACAGTGGGCACGCAAGTGCAGTAGCTCCAGGTGCCGAACTGTGTGGGAGGGGCCGAAGCACGCAGCCCCTAGCCCTGGCCGAATGGCCTCACTGGGGCTGCGTGAATAAGGCTCCTCCCACGCCCAGCTCTTGTTTCCTCCCGACCCGACTCGACTCCCGCTTCCCGCCCCCGGACCGGACCCGACACCCGCTTCCCCCCGGACCGGACCCGACACCCACTCTCTTTCCCCCCCCCCGGACCGGACCTGACACCCGCTCCCACCCCCCGCCCCCGGACCGGACCCGACACCCGCTCCCCCCGCCTCCGGACTGGATCCGACCTGACCTCCCTCTCCCTCCCTCCCCCTGAACTGAACCGACCCAACGCCACCGACCTGTAAATCTGGTCCTGGGGACAGGCCCTGCCCGAAGTCTCGGGCCCGGACCGTTCAGCCTCCCTCCCCCTTCTCCTTCCCCCCCCACCCACCCCAATCTCCTTCCCCCACCACCCCCCCAATCTCCTTCCTCCCCCCCCATCTCCTTCTCCCCCCCCCCCCAATCTCCTTCTCCCCCCCCATCTCCTTTCTCCCCCCCAATCTCCTTCTCCCCCCATCTCCTTTCTCCCCCCCCTTCTCCCCCATCCCTCCCCCTTCTCCCCCATCCCTCCCCCTTCTCCCCCATCCCTCCCCCTTCTCCCCCATCCCTCCCCCTTCTCCCCCATCCCTCCCTCTTCTCCCCCTTCCATCCCCCTGCTCTCCCCCTCTCTCCCTCTACCCCCCTCCTCCCCCTCCCCTCGCTGTCAGAAACCCAGACACTGACAGACAGAGAATGAGAGACACACAGACAGACAGAGAGATAGAGACACTGACAGAGACACACTGAGGGGGGCATCCCAGCACGCTGTTGGAGGGCTCCCGGTGCTGCAGTCGGTAAGTAGAAAATGTTTTATTTATTGATTTTTTTTTAAAATTATTTTTTATTAATTTTTTTGATTGATTTATTGATGTATTTATCATTTATTATTGATGATGACTCTTTATTTGTAAAACTGAAGTGTTTAATGTTTGTAAACTTCCCTTTAAACACCCCCCCCCCCCACCATTCCCTACGCCTGATTTGTAACCTACGCCTGATTTTCTAAAGTGCAGACAAGGTTTTTTCGAGCGTACAAAAATCTTCACTTACTCCATTCTAAGTTAGTTTGGAGTAAGTTTTCACTCACGAAACTTTGAAATCAGGCGTAAGTGGCCGGACACGCCCCCTTTTGAAAAGAAAATTCTGTTCCAAAGTGAAACTGTTCTAACTGACTAGAACTGGAGCAAACTAAATGACGAGAATTCCGGTTTCTAAGATACTCCGTTCTACACCAGTTGCTCCTAAAAATCAGGAGCAAATCATGTGGAAACTTGGGGCCTTTGAATGGGAGATATAAAGCATGTTATAGATTTTTACAATTAAAGGAGAAAAGGATATCCAATTCAAATGACTGGTGTTGCGTTGTAATTATATTTATGCAAAAGCTGCTTTTTAAGAATATAAATTAAAAGGAAAATCTGGGACCGTAATCGTTGAGCTGAGCATTAGTACTATAAAAGTTAATTAAAATGTAGGATTATGCAGATGATGGTGATAAGGGGGGGATCCTGCAGTATAGTTCTACAGTACAGGAATTCTATTTCTGTTGAAGATGTTTATTCCTAATGTTTTTTAAATTACAAGTGACTATGCTTATAATCCTGTTCTGTAAATTTGAAAAAAGGTGGATAGTTGTGAAGTGCCTGGCTGAACAAGATTTCGAGAGAAGCGTTGAAAGAATAGAATTTTCAAGGCACTGTATTTTCGCTTTCACTTTTAACTGCAAGATTTGCTGGTAGCAAAGCTGCTTAGGTTTCTGTTGAATTTCAAGTGAACTGCAAGAATGGGAAAATGATTGACAGTGGCTTTCATGGAGAATGAGATTCGGTTTATGAATAGTTTTACAGTGTGAAATCAGCGTGAACCCTCTATCTTCATAACTGGATAACAGCAGGGCGTTCCACTTGACTCTGGTATTTAGGCTGTGAAAAATTATGTGCTTGATTCTGATCACCAAATTAGTCACATTAAAGGTCGTTTGTTTGACTTCATTTTTCTGGTTGTACCTGAGATTCGATCATCAGCCGGTTCTTTGTTTAAATGTGGACTGGCTGGAAGCTTGATATGTTATAAACCTATTCTTGGCTATGGAGGAAGTCGGGGGGTGCTGCGAAGAGAGCGAGAGAGAATTCACTGTTTCGAAGGGAGCTGATGGAGGTCATGGTTGCCTGTCAGCCCTTTTAAACAAGAGAATGGTGAAGACAACTACTGGAAACAGTCAGGAGGTCAGGCAGCATCTGCTGAGAGTGAAACAGAGTTAACATTTCAGGTCGATGACCTTTCATCAGAACAGAATGGTATTAGGAAAAGTAAAAAAGGAAAGAAACTAAAATGGGCAATTTTAAAAAAGGCCAGAAATATTTCACAGTGGGCTTTTGTCATGTTCTCTTTTCTCGGTTACTGGGTGATATAGGACTTGATGTGTTTTCCATTTTACCATTGAACCTGAATTTAAGTGCAGCCAGAGTAGGAAGTATAGTTCTTTCAAAGAGCTGGCACAGGCATGACGGGCCAAATGGTCATCTTTTGTGCTGTAAGATTCTATAAAACTGCCCTAATTCTATTTGCTGTTGTATGTTGAATGAGTTTGGATGGTCTCAATCTGGTTCGTGCTTGACATGAGTCTACCACACAGAAAGACCTGTTAGTTGGCACCAAAATTTAAATCTTAATCAGCGAGGCCAGAATAAAGATTTCTGTGGAAAAGAAGATGTCGTCCTCGTGCAGCATGAGGTGCATTTCCGATGTTGGGATAGAGCAGTGAAAGAGCTTTATTCTGCATCTAGCCTGTTTCCCCTCCTGACCTGAGAGTACTTGATGTTGACATTAAGTGATCAAAGTGGGAAGCAAATCATTTCCCAGCACAGAGAACCCTTACCTTGATGACCATAAACTCATCTCCCCTGCCATAATTTCTATTTTTTCTTGAGAATGTTCTGTGATATTTGATTCCAGTGTGTTGACACAAACAACTGTAGACATCCAGCAGTAGTAGTAAACAAATGTGACACTTCACCCCCTGAAATCCTTTTTCAACAAAATGCCTCCCAGCTACATTAACCTTTATTTCTTATTGGAGTGCTTCTGAATGAGAAATGTGCATTTGGTCTACTGTAGAACCGTTTGTAATTATGATGGTATTTTCATGGGAAATGACCACAAAAATATTCCTATTCCAAAAATTGTAGACTTGTATACAACACGTGGGTAGAGAAGCACGCTGCACAATTTTACATGCCCACGAATATCCCCACAATCTCTGCCCCCCTCAACTTTTTCTTATATTGTAATTTGAGCCTCCAAATTGAATGGCTGCTAAAATGATCTCCGCAGGTTCGTCAACTGCAACCGACTGAGCAAGGTTAGGAGCAGGAGAAATTTCTGAAATAAATGTGTCTTATATAGTATCTTGAGTCCCTGTTTTTGAGTAGATGTGAGGCTTATTCTCCTAAAAGTGGTTCTGGGAATTGTTGCTTCTGAACTGACAGCAATTAATCATAGACTTTTCTTAATTTCAGATCCTGAAATGTTATGTCTATGGGGATATCCTATAGGTGAGTTGCAGACAGGCTCAATCCAGTAAAGTTGCAGTGGTGAGAAAGTAGAAAAATCAATGCTGTGCAACTAATTCATCAGAAATCAGTCGTAAGGACATCCAAACAATCACTGGTGGTCAGTTAAAGTTGCATTGAGGCAGAAATTTTGGCCTCCCGGGTTCGTACTGAGTGTCTACGGACTCGGGAAGAGATCGCAAAAGCCGGTTTTCAACGCACAATGCGCATGCGCTGAAAACGGGCTTTTCCGAGATCGCACGCATCTCGGGAGCGAGGACATTTGCAAGGCAAGATTTTGGGATTTACCCATATCTTGCCCAGCCAATGTCCTCAAAACTCTTGCGCCTGATAAAAGCAGGCGCATAGTCTACTTTTACAGGCATAAGAGTTTTAAAATACACAAACGTTTTAAAATAAAATTATAAAAACACATTTTATTGTTAAAAACCCTCCCCACTACAATAAGTTTACTTTAAACCATAATTTAAAAAAACTTTCTTTAAAAATCGGAAAAGTATATAATTTCTTAAATACATAAATAACTAATTTAAATTAATAAGAGTGTATTTTTTCCTAATTTTTTATTTGTGTTTTGTGTGTTTTGGGGGCTGTTTCTCAATCATAATAATGGGAACACCAACTTACGAAGTTCTCATTATGAATGAGAACATATATACCTGATTGGCTGCCCAGAGCCATGTGACTCCAGCTCCAGGCCTGTGCACGTTCTGACGTGCACGTTCTGACGTGCACGCGCTGCGACACACAGTCAGAGGAGGCCTCGGGACTGGGAACTCGCATGGGTGCAGCAGGATAAGGGAAGAGCGCATTTTTTAAATGTTTTTTTACCTGATCGCCCGCGGAAAGCAGCCGAATGGGATTTCTGGGCCATTGGGCTCAAAATTGGCCAGGAGTTGCTCCGTTTTTTGTGGAGCAACTTGATTTTTCTGGAGTATGTTAAAAATCCCCATTTTGCACATTCAATTTGCGCCAGTGTAAGTGAGTTAGTTAGGATTTTTTTAGTTTAGTTTAGTTTTTCTCAAATGGGGGCGTTCCCAGCCACCGATGCCAGTTTTGGCCATTTAGGCCACTTTGACCAGCTAATAGCCACTCCAAATCTACTTAGGCCAGCGTATGTGGCCACTTCAGAAAACCCTTGCGGAGAGTTAAGAAATCAGTGCAGGTAGGTACATTGGAGGCCAGCAGAACTTAATGACTTGACTAAAGCATGTGAATAGGATCAAACAGCTATACAGGACATCATATGATAAACTTCGCAAAGTTAATTTACTATACAACAGAAGCATTCATGGAAGCTTGAACTACAAAAATAAAAGAAGTAAAAGATAGTTGAATTAAATTGCCCTCATCTCACAACTAATTTAAACAATAATTTGTTTGCAATGATTATATTGGCCCAAAATTGAGCCCATATTATCTAAATAAAGTCGACTTCAATAAATAAGATATTCTCTCAGTGTTCCTCCGTCACTTATGTTCTTCTTTCACAATAGCACCAGGTGGAATAGGCTTGACAAATGGTCACCACTATTCACAAGAGACAAAACATATTTACATAATTTTTTCAAAACATCCAAATAAAAAATAGACGTAAATAAGTCCTACCCTACTTTCATCTTCAGCCTGGGAAGGCAGCGTGCTGGCCTGTGCGGTAGGCCACTCGGCCTGGGATAGGGGCGGGACGCACCAGTAGCCGGTATGATGATGATGATCGGGTCCCACGCTGCAGCAGTACACTGAGAGGCTGGGGGTGAGGAGCTACTGCGCATGCGCGCACACTCCAACACGCATGTGCAGACGTCCCAGCAATGTTTTCAGTGTGGGACGCTGGCTCCGTCCCCGACCCGACTGGCCACGCTGTGCGAAGACCCGGGAGAGGCCGGACAGTGGCCAAAGTGGAGAGCGTTTTTTTTTTCGGAGCACTTTTCAACACAGAAAAGCGGCGCATCTCCGGTGAGTGCGCCGAAAAAAGGGGTGGGCCAATTTTGAGCCCATTGTTTTTATTTAACAAAACTGGAACATAATACCGATAGTCACCAAATGCAGAACGGATTTCACCTTTAGTATTTAACCAGATGCTGATGAAGCTCAAGGTCGTAACTCTCAAAAATCTAGAGTTAATGAAAGTGCTCATTACAGGAAAGTGCTTTACCAGCTTTACGTGTTCCCTGTCATTAACTTTAAACAGTCTTGCTTGTTTGAAGAGTAATCTTCATCTGAAGAACTCAGAAGACAGCCATTATATTGAAGTGAAAGTCAATTGGGCAGAGACAATCCGTAGAGAACACATTCACTGGGTGACAGATGAAATACCCAAACTGGATCTTTTTGTAGACCAATGAGGACAGTCATCTGTGTTTTTAATGGTATAAGCTGTAAAAGCTGTTAAGCTCAACAGGAGCTGTCTGTCGTCTGTGATGAAAATTGATTTGAACCAGTAAGTGCATCTTAGTGAGGTTTCTCCACTGCGTGATCTCAGTGTGGTGGTGGTGTGGGGGGAGGTGCCGGGGGCGATGGGGTTGCAGCTTGAGACAAGTTATAATCCCTCCCCACCATCCCAGTAATTCAGATGAGAAATACACGGATAAGCAAAAAAGTGGCTTAAACAAAAATAGATTTAAGAATACAGTTTGAAAAAAACATCTACAGTAAAATAACTTGAGGAAAAGAAGAAAATGTAAATGTTCTGCACCCTGACCTCTTCCACTCGAGTCTGTATATTAATCATTTTTAGGAACGTAGGAGCAGGAGTAGACCATTGAGCCATTTGAGCCTGTTCCGCCATTTAATTAGATCAAGACTGATCCATGGAGTATTTTAGCTCCAACTGTCCATCTTAGTACCATACCCTTTAATACCCTTGCCTAACAAAAATCTATAAATCTAAGTTTTGAAAATTTCAGTTGCCCCCCCAGCCTCAACAGATTTTTGGGGGAGAGTTCCAGAATTCCACTACCCTTTATGTGAAGAAGTGCTTCCTGACATCACCCCTGGATGCTGAACTCTAATTTTAAGGTTCTGATCTCTTGTTCTGGATTCACCCACCAAGGACATCAGTCATTGAAGGTTGGACATCAGTCATTGAAGGTTGGCATGCAGGTACAGCAGGCGGTTAAGAAAGCAAATGGCATGTTGGCCTTCATAGCGAGGGGATTTGAGCACAGGGGCAGGGAGGTGTTGCTACAGTTGTACAGGGCCTTGGTGAGGCCACACCTGGAGTATTGTGTACAGTTTTGGTCTCCTAACTTGAGGAAGGACATTCTTGCTATTGAGGGAGTGCAGCGAAGATTCACCAGACTGATTCCCGGGATGGTGGGACTGACCTATCAAGAAAGACTGGATCAACTGGGCTTGTATTCACTGGAGTTCAGAAGAATGAGAGGGGACCTCATAGAAATGTTTAAAATTCTGATGGGTTTAGACAGGTTAGATGCAGGAAGAATGTTCCCAATGTTGGGGAAGTCCAGAACCAGGGGTTACAGTCTAAGGATAAGGAGTAAGCCATTTAGGACCGAGATGAGGAGAAACTTCTTCACCCAGAGAGTGGTGAACCTTGGAATTCTCTACCACAGAAAGTAGTTGAGGCCAATTCACTAAATATATTCAAAAGGGAGTTAGATGAAGTCCTTACTACTCGGGGGATCAAGGGGTATGGCGAGAAAGCAGGAATGAGGTACTGAAGTTGCATGTTCAGCCATGAACTCATTGAATGGCGGTGCAGGCTAGAAGGGCTGAATGGCCTACTCCTGCACCTATTTTCTATGTTTCTATGCAAGGAGCTGGTTTATTTCTCTCTTTACTCTATGAACTCCTTTAATCATCTTAAACATCTCAATTAGATCGCCCCTTAATCTTCTATACTTAAGGGACTACAAGCCTAGTCTAAGCAACCTGTGCTCATATCATCCTATTCACCCTGTTATGTATGTTAACTGGGTTTTACCTGCCACTGGAAGGCACGACTGTCGGAGTCCTATGGTCACTGGCAGTCACGTGCAAGCCGTGTATATAATGTTGGCAGCCATGTTGAATCCTCACTTTGAGAATAAATAAACTGGAGTAAGGTCATGCCTGAACTAGCTCACCGTACTTAGCCTCGTGGAGTTATTCGATACTTAACACGCCCAAGCATCTTTCTCGTGCTTAAATATTATGAGCATCATATAGCCAGTTTGCTATAAGGTATTTGACCAGTAACACCGTTGTTACTTTGGAGTGGTTTTATTGCATTTGGTAAATCTGGGTGATTTGAGATGCTCCATTCTTGTGTAGGTGTACAAGATAAGCTACAGCTTCAATATGACATGTCCATTTGGGAATTTCAGCTGCAGTGAGCTGGGCTGGGAAAGAGTGCTGTTGTTTTTGGAGAAAGCCTGTACCAGAGATCAGAAAGGCACCATTCTGTACTTAGTTTTGCTTTGCTGCCCAGGATCTATAGTGCATCAAATGGGTTCCTCTTAGTTTCTGAAAAGTAGCAATGGGCTACTTTTGTCTTTTTAGGGAAAATAGGTGTCGACCGGCAGAAACATCAGTGGAGGTGCAGCTTGGAGGGAAAGAGCTGTACACTTAATGCTCTGGTTTTCCTTTGTTTCCTGTGTTTTCTGATCAAACATAGTCCAAAAGCAGGTGTTTGTGTAGAATCCTAACCATTGTGACACTGTTAAATATACAAATATCTCGCTTTGTAAAAATAAAAATTCTTCTTGAATTCCTTCCCTCATATATAGGAAATGCCAATGAAATTCTGGATGGGATAGCAGAGTGGGGGAATTGAATGTGTACCTTGTGTCACTCCAGGTCAGTACTCACAATGAGCTGATCCAGTGCATCTCCTGACAATATCTAAATGTTGATAACATTTACAATGATATAGCAGTTCCAAGTTAATACATTCCTGTTTTAAGTACTTTGGATTAAAACTGGCCAGTAGAATCCATCAACTGCTAATCAATTCCTAAGAATGTGCGTCAATGATGCTAATGAATTCAAGAAAAATATATGAACCCTCTATGAATATGGGAACCATTTGTTGTACATCTTTAAAATAGACAACTTTATGGAGATGAGCACAAGCTGATGGGCACTGATCAAGCCAGTGTTCCAAATTTCAGTCAATTGGGAGATTTTAACATTACAGGCTTTCAATTTTTGGCATTTACACTTGTAATCGGATAAAATGATCGACCTTTTAAAATCTCATTATTAAATGAAAACATGCTCTTTTCTTAACCTATTTGCATTTCTTGGTGTCCCATATGTGCAGTAAGCTCAGTACACTCCCACAACATCGTCAATATTAATTAAATTAAAACTCCCAAATATCTTATTTTAATAAGTTGTTCAAAGAAACAGCACAAGTCATTCCAGAGTACTTTCAGTACATCTATCACACTGAGGAACTAAAAACCTAATTCCCTTTTGAGTTCTCGTAGCAGTCATCTGCTTTTCCATTCATGTTGATGGGGAAACATTCACATATCACACTTCGTAAAAAGAAATCATAGAAATTATGGGTTCTTGTCGCCATCCCCTCCTCCCTCCAGGATCTCATATTTCATAAATTTATGCACCCACAACTTTGACCTATTTCTTGCATGGGTAACATCAGTCATAATGGCTTCCCTTTCAACAGGAAGGCGAAGTGAATTTTAGGTCTTGATTGTGGATCTGGCTTATTTCGTATGTTATCAATACACCTTATCTGAGACCACATCCCAGTTTTCTTCAAAAAATATTGTCTCTTCCAAGTTTCACAGGACATTACCATTCTTTCTTTTTCTTTCATTCCCATCCAAATTGCAGAAAATATGTTCAGAGTGTTGCCCATTGTCTTGCTTTGTAGACTGCACGAAAGAGACCAGAGAGCTGAAACAACCATTCGTCTGTTATGTCATTTGCACTCCAAGAAAACGTATTTCCAAGCAAAGGTTAGCTCAGTTGTTCACTGAGTGTATTTTGTACTCCCATAGATCAGCAGGAAGTGAGCTCTTTGCAAAATTAAGGGTCCTTCTACAGGAGCGTTGACTACATCTTCAGCCTACTTCAAAAAAGGTCCCTCTTAACATAGCTTACAAAACTGCTGTCAGCTGCAATTTTTTGTGTATGTTGATTCAGTTCTTTCAGAATTTTGGTTTCAGTAATTGCTCCAAGCCAGTTTTCATGATATGAGCACGTCATTTAAAATAAAATCACAAAATACAAAGAATCATCAAAGACTGAGACAGGAGGAAGTTTGAGTTCTTGGTCACAGTTTTCAACTTAGTAAAAGGGTATTTGTGAGGACCTAGCTGCTTTTTTTAAATCATCACTGACTACCAAAAAATAGTTGCAAATGCTCAAGTTAATTGGTGCATGTAACTTGGTTAAATAATGTTACCAAGACATTCTCTCCAGGACATCAGATATTTTGGTTTGTTAAGGAGGTACTTTCTGCCATGAATGTCAGTTATCACCATTTGAAGGGCAGTAAGAAGGAAAAGGGAAAACTTGCATAGCGTTTTTCATGTCTTCAGGCTGCGTTTCGCAGCCAAATGAATTACTTTTTGAATTGTAATCACTGTTGTTTTTCAGGCTGCCTTTACAATACAAACTGAGATTAGCTGTGAGGTTATAGAGCAAACTGCAAGAAGAATGATGTAGCCATCGCTCCTGTCCAAGGACCCCTGATTTTACAAAGAGCTCACTTCCTGCTGATCTATGGGAGCACAAAATGCACTCAGCATTCTCATCACTTGGTTGTAAAGCTATAAAATAGAAACGATTTTATGATCGCGTTGTATTTTCTTTGGGGATGAGAGACCTCTGGTACTAACACCCTAGGTGCTGTGCTGCAGATTGTATGCATCTGAACTCCCTCGCAGTGGTCCACTTCCTGCTGCCCACCCGAGATTCAAAGTTCCACTGTACTTACATACTTATTCTTACATTACAACAGTGACTGCACGAGAAGTACTTCATTGGCTGCAAAGTGCTTTGGGACGTTCTAAGGTTGTGAAAGACGCTATAGAAATCCAAGTTCTATCTTTAATATTGAATAACTTCGTAATTTGCTGTAAACAAAAAACTGTAATGGTCAGCGATGTAAGACTCGGGGAAATCACCTCTCCCCTGTCTATCTGTAGAACTGCGGAAATCGCACCTCACCCATCCGACAGTTTCCAAAGTTCAGACCCGCAGAACAAACAACACAAAAGCCAATGGATTTGTGAAACAAAACTTTGGTCTTGTTATTTAATACTTGCAGTGGAGGCAGTTCAGAGAAGGTTCACTGGGTTGATTCTAGAGATGAAGGGGTTGACTTATGAAGATAGGTTGAGCAGGTTGGGCTTTGGGTGTAATGAGAGAGGATTAATTAGCAACCTTGTTGTGCGAGGCCCCTTGGGGAAGAGTGACCATAATATGGTGGAATTCTACATTAAGATGGAGAATGAAACAGTTAACAGAGACCATGGTCCAAAACTTAAAGAAGGGTAACTTTGAAGGTATGAGGCATGAATTGGCTCGGATAGATTGACGAATGATACTTAAAGGGTTGACAGTGGATGGGCAATGGCAGACATTTAGAGACCGCATGGATGAACTACAACAATTGTACATCCCTGTCTGGCGTAAAAATAAAAATAGGAAGGTAGCTCAACCGTGGCTATCAAGGGAAATCAGGGATAGTGTTAAAGCCAAGGAAGTGGCATACAAATTAGCCAGAAATAGCAGCGAACCCGGGGACTGGGAGAAATTTAGAACTCAGCAGAGGAGGACAGAGGGTTTGATTAGGGCGGGGAAAATAGAGTACGAGAGGAAGCTTGCAGGGAACATTAGGACGGACTCAAAAGCTTCTATAGATATGTAAAGAGAAAAAGGTTAGTAAAGACAAATGTAGGCCCCCTGCAGTCAGAATCAGGGGAATTCATAACAGGGAACAAAGAAATGGCAGACCAATTGAACAAGTACTTTGGTTCGGTATTCACGAAGGAGGACACAAACAACCTTCCGGATATAAAAGGGGTCAGAGGGTCTAGTAAGAAGGAGGAACTGAGAGAAATCCTTATTAGTCGGGAAATTGTGTTGTGGAAATTGATGGGATTGAAGGCCGATAAATCCCCAGGATCTGATAGTCTGCATCCCAGAGTACTTAAGGAAGTGGCCTTGGAAATAGCGGATGCATTGACAATCATTTTCCAACATTCCATTGACTCTGGATCAGTTCCTATCGAGTGGAGGGTAGCCAATGTAACCCCACTTTTTAAAAAAGGAGGGAGAGAGAAAACGGAATTATAGACCGGTCAGCCTGACATCGGTAGTGGATAAAATGATGGAATCAATTATTAAGGATGTCATAGCAGCGCATTTGGAAAGAGGTGACATGATGGGTCCAAGTCAGCATGGATTTGTGAGAGGGAAATCATGCTTGACAAATCTTCTGGAATTTTTTGAGGATGTTTCCAGTAGAGTAGACAAGGGAGAACCAGTTGATGTGGTGTATTTGGACTTTCAGAAGGCCTTCGACAAGGCCCCACACAAGAGATTAATGTGCAAAGTTAAAAGCACATGGGATTGGGGGTAGTGTGCTGACATGGATTGAGAACTGGTTGGCAGACAGGAAGCAAAGAGTAGGAGTAAATGGGTACTTTTCAGAATGGCAGGCAGTGACTAGTGGGGTACCACAAGGTTCTGTGCTGGGGCCCCAGCTGTTTACATTGTACATTAATGATTAAGACGAGGGGATTAAATGTAGTATCTCCAAATTTGCGGATGACACTAAGTTGGGTGGCAGTGTGAGCTGCGAGAGGATGCTATGAGGCTGCAGAGTGACTTGGATAGGTTTGGTGAGTGGGCAAATGCATGGCAGATGAAGTATAATGTGGATAAATGTGAGGCTATCCACTTTGGTGGTAAAAACAGAGAGACAGACTATTATTTGAAAGGTGACAGATTAGGAAAAGGGGAGGTGCAACGAGACCTGGGTGTCATGGTACATCAGTCATTGAAGGTTGGCATGCAGGTACAGCAGGCGGTTAAGAAAGCAAAATGGCATGTTGGCCTTCATAGCGAGGGGATTTGAGTACAGGGGCAGGGAAGTGTTACTACAGTTGTACAGGACTTTGGTGAGGCCACACCTGGAGTATTGTGTGCGGTTTTGGTTTCCTAACTTGAGGAAGGACATTCTTGCTATTGAGGGAGTGCTGCGAAGGTTCACCAGACTGATTCCCGGGATGGCGGGACTGACGTATCAAGAAAGACTGGATCAACTGGGCTTGTATTCACTGGAGTTCAGAAGAATGAGAGGGGATCTCATAGAAACGTTTAAAATTCTGAAGGGTTTAGACAGGTTAGATGCAGGAAGAATGTTCCCAATGTTGGGGAAGTCCAGAACCAGGGGTCACAGTCTAAGGATAAGGGGTAAGCCATTTCGGACCGAGATGAGGAGAAACTTCTTCACCCAGAGAGTGGTCAACCTGTGGAATTCTCTACCACAGAAAGTTGTTGAGGCCAATTCACTAAATATATTCAAAAAGGAGTTAGATGTATTCCTTACTACTAGGGGGATCAAAAGGGGTATGGCGAGAAAGCAGGAATGGGGTACTGAAGTTGCATGTTCATCCATGAACTCATTGAATGGCGGTGCAGGCTCGAGTATGTTTCTATACTCATTGGAGTTTAAAAGAATGAGAGGTGAAATTATTGAAACATATAAGATACTGAGGAGGCTTGACAAGGTAGATGCAGAGAGGATGTTTCCACTCGGGGGAATCTAGAACTAGAGGGCATAGATTAAGAATAAGTGATCGCCCATTTAGAACTGAGATAAGGAGGAATTTCTTCTCTGAAGATTGTAAATCCATGGAATTCTCTGCCCAGAGAGCTATGGAGTCTGGGTCATTGAATATATTTAAGGTGGAGATTTTCGAGTGATAAGGGAATAAAGGGTTATGAGGAGCGGGCAGGGAAGTGGAGCTGAGTCCATGATCAAATCAGCCATGATATTAAATGGCGGAGCAGGCCAACTAAGAACATAAGAAATAGGTGCAGGAGTACGCTACCTGGTCCCTCAAGCCTGCTCCACCATTCAATAAGATCAGTGCTGTGCGACGAGGACAGGCTGGTGGGGGATCTTTGTCTTAGCGTAAGGCCCATGCATTCGTACGCCTCAGTAACTACATCGACTAAGTCCTTGAAGTTCAGCCTCTGTATGTGCGCAGACGCAGTCGTCATTCGCATACTGTAGCTCGACGACAGAGGTTAGGGTGGTCTTGGACCTGGCCTGGAAATGGGGAAGGTTGAACAGGTTCCCACTGGTTCTGTAGTTTAGTTCCACTCCAGCATACAGTAATATCCCCTTACTTTCAGATCAAGTGATAATAAACAAACGCTGGATACATACTAACACCAGCGAGTGGTTGATTCGTTGATGGCTGGACGTATGACTTTAACTAGCAACTGACCAAGTTGCCCCCTCTCGATTGCAGTAACGACTGTCTTTTCCCAACACGGTTTATACTCAAAAACTTGGTAACTTGCCTACTTGTACATATCAAACTAGATTAGCAGTTAGTTTTCTCATTTCTTATCAAAAGTCCATTATATATCGTTGACTTCAAGGTTGGCCACTGTTCTCATTCAAGATCTGTGGCCTCCTTTATCTGTGAGAAAAGTAGCTTGCAGAGTTCATCAGGTTTTAATTAACAGTTCCCACAGTAACTAGCCTCTTGGCCTCACGAGGCATGCTGGATTATAAAATTTGGTTAACTTTTAAGTTTGGTCAAGTTATCGCAGAGTTACAGCGAAAATATAGCAGAAAATGGTGTATTCTCACAGCATTGACATCACCAAAAGTTTGTAACATTTTTCTTTGACATGATTCCATGAGCCCCACTCAGTCTGCAACTCATGGAGGGAACGTGGGTGGGACTAGCTGAGGTGCTCTTGCAAAGAGTTGGCATGGGCTCAACTGGCCGAATAGCCTTCCATGCTGTAACCATTCTATGATTCTATGTTTTACATTTCTTGTCTTCACAGTATCAGCTGTGGCTCAGTAGATAGAACACTCATCTCTGAGTCAGGAGGTTGTGGGTTCAAGTCCCACTCCAGGGACTTGAGCACATAAATCTAGGCTGACACAGTGCAGTGCTGAGGGAGTGCTGCACTGTCGGAGGTGGTGTCTTTCGGATGAGATGTTAAACCGAGGTCCGGTCTGCCCTCTTAGGTGGACATAAAAGATCCCACGGCACTATTTCAAAGAAGAGCAGGGGAATTATCCCCGGTGTCCTGGCCAATATTTATCCCTCAATCAACATAACAAAAACAGATTACCTGGTCACTATCACATTTCTGTTTGTGGGAGCTTGCTGTGCACAAATTGGCTGCCGCGTTTCCCACATTACAACAGTGACTACACTCTAAAAGTACTTCATTGGCTGTAAAGCGCTTTGAGACGTTTGGTGGTCGTGAAAGGCGCTATATAAATGCAAGTCTTTCTTTTTCAGAAGCATTTTTGAATTAACAGATTGCTATTAAAAATAATAAGAGGTTATTACCTAGTGTCTGGGGTTCAGATGATTTTGTTCTTGTGGTTTATGGTGATGTTGAGCCCCTTTGCTTTGCTGTCATCTTGTAACATAACCAGAGATAATCATTTTGTACAAAAGCCCGACTTGCAATTCAGCAGGGTAGGCTGATAGCACAAGTTCTATTTTAAATGTATCCAAGAGTAAATGGCAGAATATAAGATGCTGGCACAAAGAATTGTGTTGTTTGTGGCAACTTGACTTAGCCTGGGGCTTTTAATTGGCAGAGCTGAGAGCAAGTGAAGGGGGACAGCAGGAGGAAAAAAATGGGTAAAGCAGAGGAGGAAAAAAAATAGGAAGTCTGATAAATGTCAAGGGCTTACTTGAAATTTTTGAGGTTGTTAGCAGCTGGTGAAAGGGAGATCTGCTTGTCCACTCCATCACTCTAATTCACTTTGAGATTGTGTTTGACTGAGCAAGATCAGGGATTGCTTTCCTCACATGGGCAAAACAAGGAAAACAGTTATTCACTGGCTGTACTCCTCAAGCTGCCAACAGCCGATTTGGAGCATGTAGACCATCTTGTAAAACATGCACAGTGTGTAATGAGAACTACCAAGGGACAGGTTAAATATTAAAGGCGCCTCCACTATTTTCTTTAACTTGAAGTGAACGATGTCTTCCAGATATTCCAATAGTTAAAGCTGCGTGGAATTTGAAGATTTATTTTTACTGCAGTGATTTGATCTTTTTGCAAAATTGTCAAAATATAGCACCATTTTCACTTTAGCTTGGACATTTGTCTGCAATTGCTTAAATTCCATCAAAACATCTGTAAAGTTAAGGCAGCTATTGCTGACTTCAGTACACAACAGCACAGTGGTCCTATTGAAATTTCCTTGCAACAATCAACAATAAACTGTGTACATTAGTCACATTCCTTTGATACTAGAACTAACCATAAAGTCTGCTCCTTGGTAAAGGTCACCTTGTGAAAATAGCCCGATGTCTAAATTGACCAATCTTGTTTGGAACCACAGTTTGAAAGAGCCCCAGCAGCAGCTACTTGCCAATGTGTCTCTAGCAAAGGCTGTAACCAATGGGTTAAGCAATAGCAGGTTAATCAGTATCAGAATTAAGAACGGTTTTACCCTTGTGGGATGGAGATGGGGGGTTGGGGGGTGGGGAGGGACGGGGGGAAGAAATACTTTATGTAAATTACTTTTCTTCGCCTCCCCATATAGTTATGGAGAAAAATTATTAAATATCACTCATACTGTAAGGAGAATTCTCTCCTTTCCTTTCTGACAGCTTACTCGAGCTCCTTACATGTCAAGTCTCAAAGCAAGAAGAGAACTAATTCTTTGATGTATGCAGCAGATCTTTCAGCAAATGGCTGTCATTTTGTTAACATCAATCAGCATCTTTCCTGGTCACGGATGCATATCCTGGACCAGTCTGTGATGTAAAAACAAATGAATATTGGCCATGTTCCCGGAGATTTTATTTGGCTGCTAGTTTATTTGGGCAATTTACATCAGCAGTCCTTTAAAATTCATTGCAAATACTTCTGATTAACTTTAAAATGTTTTTGATATTCAGTTTTGCATACAGGTATCTGTTTTAAATGTGAGTGTAGTTATCATTGAGGAAGCTCGGTTTGAAGGGAAACCAAATTAACATAACCAGTTGAAATAAAAAGTATGCAAAATCCTGCTGGTTAATGACTGTACCTCCTTACCAATGATTGTTAAGCCTCTTCACGCAGTTGGTCTGAGTAATGCATCCCTGTTAACCCTGCTGCAATCAGCACCCAGCTGTCTTAACATGATGTTGATTATTTTGTAAAAGCCTTGTCACCTATCTATTTTGGTATTTTTATAGAATAGATTAAAATAAAAAGCATTCCAACACATCCACGTACTTGTATTTCATCGAAGTTCATATTTCCTGCATAACAATAATGACTGCAATTGAAAAGTAATTAATAAACTTTGAAGTACTTTGGGGCATTGTGAGTTTGTTCTATATTTATTTCAATCTGTTAATGTTTGCAAGAAATTAAATGTTATTCTTTGGGCAGCCTGTCTGAATCTGTCAGAATGACCCCCGCCCTCCCCCAAAAGGAATTCACTTCTCCAAAAGCCATCAGGAGAGCCATTTTGTAAACATTGCCCTTCCAGGCATGATGCAAGGATGGTATACCTGTGTAGCCAATCAGTTGTCTCTCCTGATGGCTTTCAGGCTCCAAATCTTTGGAACACCTGGTTCAAAAATCTGAAATGCAGGTGGTATTTCTCCCCCTAACCCCTCTTGAGCCATGAACTCATTGAATGGCGGTGCAGGCTAGAAGGGCCGAATGGCCTACTCCTGCACCTATTTTCTATGTTTCTTCACTTCTAGTATGGTCCTGTTTGCCTGGATATCATTTTGAGTAGCCACCTGCATATTTTATAATTACTTTATAGTAAATTAAGTTGGATTTATTCTTATTTATTCAGTTTCCCAGCAAAAACTGAAATCCTGAACTTATTTGTAACTGCTGTATTTATGATTTACCTTTGAGGCCCCTCACTGACTCTGTCCACTTGACCACACATACATCTGGTGATGCCAGAATTTAACCTCTCCCTCGTCATGCCTACAGACATGACTGAAATATGGTTAAAAACTTAGAGGTACCTTAGTATAAAATTTGTATTGACATTGTAAAAAGGACCATTAACTTTGTGCATTGATGAGTTCCACCCCCAATGGCCTTCATAAAAACAATTAATATTTTGTTTGTAATATTTCCAGATGTAGCAATTTGGCTTTACTGAAAAGAATGTTACTTTCAAAAGCTCTAAAAAGTAGCAAGGTGTATTTTCAAATCTGTTTCAATATTATATATAATGTATTTCCAAAAAATGTGTTGCTAAGCCAACCCCACATACTCCCCCCCCCCCCCCCCCCCCCACCCCTGCAGGCTCTGGTATTACTGCAGTACAGGTATTGGATGTCACAGACTTGAGATGCACAGACTGTCAGAGCTACTGGCAGTGTCCTGCTTATTCTGCTTCCACTTAAGCTGCACTGTCTCCATTGCACTCCACTCACCCATTGCGTAGTGGTAACTCGGCAATTAACGTCGTCTTTTGTAAATTTAAGCTACATAATAAAAGAGTAGCAAGTGCCATGCATGGAGTTGAGGCAGTAATTCAATCTTCTGATTCTGTTGACACACTCAAATTACTCAAGCCTAGCTTTTACAGTTTGACGTCACCCGGACTGCTCAGTTGAATTACTGCCTTGTAAGTTGTTGCCAGCCATCTATTATCTTATATATCTAAACTGCGTGGCTATAAATAATACTAACATTATAATCGGTATGTCAACATGCAACGCCCTGCAATATGTTGAATTGGAAGTAGAAGTGAATCCTCCAATACCTATTCGTTTTCTTTTTAATAGTAAATTTCAGTGTCAGGGTAACGCAGGGTTCTGTTCGAAGACTATCTTTGTTCACAGTACTGTGTGCAGTTTTGGGCTGCATGCTATGGGTAGGATCTTCAGGCAATGGAGTGGCTGCAGTGCAGATTCACTAGAATGTTGCCCAGTAAGAGGAATTAGAAATACAACGAAAGTCTTGAAAAATTGAGGGCTTTTTTCATTAAAATGGAGGAAATGATGAGATTATTTGATCGAGATATTTTACATTTTGAAGGAATGGGACAGGACAGATAGAAATGGGGATTGGACAGGTTAGATGCAGAAAGAATGTTCCCGATGTTGGGGAAGTCTAGAACCAGGGACCACAGTCTAAGGATAAGGAGTAAGCCATTTAGGACCGAGGTGAGGAGAAACTTCTTCACTCGGAGAATTGTGAACCTGTGGAATTCTCTACCACAGAAAGTTGTTGAGGCCAGTTCGTTAGATATATTCAAAAGGGAGTTAGATGTGGCCCTTACGGCTAAAGGGATCAAGGGGTATGGAGAGAAAGCAGGAAAGGAGTACTGAGGTGAATGATCAGCCATGATCTTATTGAATGGCGGTGCAGGCTCGAAGGGCCGAATGGCCTGCTCCTGCACCTATTTTCTATGTTTCTATGTTACCAGTTTCTGAGGGGTCTGGAATGAGGGGACATGAACAGAACAGCAGAAACATCTTGTATTTGTATTATCATGAAAAAGGTCCTGAGGTGCTTCAGAGAAGCATAATCAGACAGAACTGGATGCGAGGCGACATACAGGTAGTAGGAGGGATGACCAAAAGCTTAGTCAAAGAGATGGGTTTAAAGAAAGAGAGGCTGTGCGGCTTAGGGAAGGAATTCCAAAGTGTGGGGTCTTCGTGGCTTTACCATGAGAGAAACTGTCCCTCAGTTTGCTTCCTCTGGTGCAACTGAGATATACAGTCTCAGCGGACAACCCTGGCTTATCCTTTTCTTAACACCTGCAGAACAGTATATTTTACAGTTATGTGTGCTTTTATAGTAGAGATTGTTTTTTAAACCCCTTGGTGTGCTGATGTATAAATATGCCCTCTTCTGTTTTAATAGACAGGATGATAAAGCATTTGGCACCTAACAATGAGGGCTACTGAGTGTGTTAAAACAATGGCCCTGAAATTCCAATGTCCTGGGTCCGTACAGAGTTCCTACGGACCCGGGAAGGCATCGGAAAAGCCGGGTTTCAGCACGCAATGCGCATGCACTGAAAACCAGCTTTTCCAATCTGTCAAGTTTCTGGCTTGACAGATCTCGCGCATATCGGGAGCGAAGATTTCCGATATTTACGAATATCTTGCCCTGCAAATGACCTTTAAAATCTTGCACCTGAAAAAGCAGGCATATAGCCTACTTTTACAGGCGCAAGTGTTTAAAAATACATAAAAGCATTAAAATTAAATTAAATAAACACATATGAAAACACACTAATGTTTAAAAATCTCCCCACTACCGTAAGCTTATTTTAAGGCATCTTTTTAAAAAAAAAAAGTCAGGAAAATATTTTTTATAAGAACTTTAATTTAAATGATTCTTAAATATGTCTTGTATTTTTCTATTTTTTATTGATTTTTTTTGTGTGTTTGGGGGTGGGGGGTTCTCATTCATAATACTGAAATCTCCAACTTGGGGAGTTCCCATTATTATGAATGAGAAAATACTGTACCTTGATTGGCTGCCCAGAGCCATGTGACTACAGCTCCAGTCCTGCGCACGTCCTGACGTGCATGCGCTCAGATGTGTAGGAGTGAAGGCCTCAGGCTCGGATGTTCGAGCGGGCGTAGCAGCAACAGGTATGTGCGCAGTTTTTTTTACCTTTTTTCTTTAGTTTGCCCACGGGAAGACCTCTATCGGAATTTCAGGCCCAATATGTCCACTTTTGCAACTGTTCTCAAACTAATTTAAACTCTTACAGGATTACTCGAGCAACTATAAGATTAACTATGAACAGGTCGCTTTGGTAATGGATGAACCATATTTATGACCCTTGTAATGTTTGTGGGTTTTATGGGACAGCTGTATTGTGCGACATTATCTGCATTTGAAAAACAATTTACTTGTGCTGTCGCGACATACTTGCAGTGCTAATCCAGAGGTTTCCTGCCTTTCAGGGAGACTATGATCCCACCAAAACAAAGGTGCTTCACTTGAGTATGAACCCCTGGAGTCTGGCAAAGGATAATCGCATGGCAGAGCTGAAGAGTTTGAAGGAAGAATGCGAGCATCTCAGAGAACAGGTGCGGATTCTGGAGGGAGGGGCAGCCCTTGAGCAAGTGGGGTCACTCACCAACCTGCCGCCGTCTCAGGAAATTTCAGGTATATTTTGATATGAGATATAATGTCAGCCCATCTGTTGCTGAAACCCTCACCCATGCCTTTGTTAATACTAGCCTTGACTATTCTAATGCCCTAATGGTTGGTCTACCACCACCTGTAAACCTGAGCTCATCCAAAACTCTCTTGCCTGTAAACTAACTCGCATCAAGTTCCGCTCACCCATCACCCCGTGCTTGCTGACCTACATTGGCTCCCGGTCCGTTAACATTTCGATTTTAAATTTCTCAACCTTTTGTTCAAATCCTTCCATGGCCTCACCCCTCCCTATTTCTGTAACCTCCTGCTCTGCAATTCCCTCTTTAAACCTCTCCAACTCTCTCCTTTAAGGCGCTCCTTAAAACCTATCTCTGAAGCTCATGGTCATCTGTCCTAATATCTCTTTATGCGGTTCGGTGTCAAATTTTGTCTGATAAATGTTCCTGTGAATCGTCTTTGGCCGTTTTTACTACATTAACAGTTCTATATATATGCAAGTTGTTGTTGATATCTTGGTGAATTGCAGTCGTTGGGAATAGAAATCCCCCAGTTGGGTGGCTCAGCGGTTTAGCTCTTTGGTGCTCCAGAATGGCAGGATAGTTCCCCACACACTGATTTCCCAATCTCAGTTTCCGCATTAGAGTCAAGTGTTTTCCTGTCTGGAGGAAGAATCAACTGGGACTGCTTTCACAGAACTACTAGGACGATGAGGAATGACATTGTAAGAGGCCTGAGAATAGATTGTGTGCATTGCCATTTGGGCAATGTTGTGTGACCCAAGGAGACCTGAATGAGGAGAAATGTGAGAAAACACAAAATAAATACGAGTCAAACCCTGTCTCTTTCCCCACCCACCCCTTGGCCCTGAATTATTCAGTAAAGCTGCCACATTCTTCTGCAATATGATTGTGCTCTTTATTGCATTCATCCCAGGATCTGAGCTGTGCTAATGGATGGAGATGACATGATACCTGAATGTCTATCCTATCAAGTTGTGCTATTGTTGTGAGGGTGAGATGGAGCATTGCCACAAGGAAGATCGAGAAGAGCGTTGGTGTGATGACGCAGCCTTGCTTGAACCCGGTCCGGATGTGGATTGGGTTTGTGGCGGATCTGTTGGTCAGGATCACGGTTTGCATGTCGCGTGGATCAGGCAGAGGAAGGATGACAAACTTTTGGGGGCAGCTGAAACGGAGGAGGACGACGCTCCATAGACCCTCACGGTCGACAGTGTCAAAGGCCTTTGTAATGTCAAAGAAGGCCATGTACAAGGGTTGGTGCTGTTCCCTGCATTTCTCTTGTAGTTGTCGCACGGTGAAGATCATGTCCATTGTACCTCTTAGTGGACGGAATCCACATTGTGACTCTGGGAGGAGCTCTTCAGCCACAGGGAGAAGACAGTTGAGGAGGATTCTTACGATGGCTTTCCCAGTGGCTGACAGCAGGGAGATTCCACTTTAGTTGCCGCAGTCGGATTTGTTCCCTTTTTTTGAAGATGGTTACGATTATGGCATCACTGAGATCTCCCGGCATGCTCTCCTCCTTCCATATAAGAGAGATGAGGTCATGCATTAATGCCAATAGTGCTTCTCTGCCATACTTTAGTGCCTCAGCGGGGATTCCATCGACAAAGCAAGCACTATACTTGGAACTCCTACACGGCAAGCGAGCCCCATCCCGGGTACCTGGGAATCCCTGCCCCATGTCCGCCCTAAGTGGAGGAGGAGCATCTGGGAGGGCGTTGAGCACCTCGAGTCTCATCACGGAGAACATGCAGAAACCAAGCACAGACAACGGAAGGAACGTGCAGCAAACCAGACTCCCCACCCACCCTTTCCTTCAACCACTCTGTTCCACCTGTGACAGGGACTGTAATTTCCGTATTGGACTGTTCAGTCACCTAAAAACTCACTTTTGGAGTGGAAGCAAGTCTTCCTCGATTCCGAGGGACTGCCTATGATGATGATGATTGCTGTGGTAATGGAGATGCCAGCAAATGTTATCAACACCATTCAGTAGAATGGATTTGCGAAGAGAATTGATGTGTGTGTTTTAAAAACAAAAACAATTAGTTGCTCATCCTGAAGCTTTATACCGATTAAAAGGAAAATCCTACTCTAGAAATAGCTCGTATTTTATGATTATTTTTAATAAGCTGCATTGAAATGCAGTTAATCAGGGCTGCAGCATGATGGTTAGAATCTACCTTGTAAAACAAAAATGTAGTTTAAAACAATCGGACTTATGTAAATGTAATAAACAGCTTATAGTGTTGAACAAAAGAAGTAAAATTGTTGAGAGCTTTACAGAAACAGCACATGGAAACTGCGTAATGCACATCGTCAAGGATTAGGAAATTGTCAGGGCTTAAGAATGTATTTTGTTAATCAGTTTTGTTAATTGTTCAGTTCTTGCAATAATTATTTCCTACCAGTATACTGCTGGTTATCAGTATTTAAGACCTGGTTGGCTAATGAACCTGTAGTCTGTTGGTTGTGGATTTATTTTTGTTTAAAAAGTTTTAACATTTGAGAATACAGGCAACTCTCGATTATCCGGGTCCCTCGGGGATTGGGCTATGCCAGGTAAACGATTTCTCCGTTACAGCGAGTTGACATTATAAAGTTAAAACTTCAATGAATAAATACTGTGCAATCAGCTACATATAGTAACAAGGCAGTTAAGTATGGACATTACCAGCATGCATGCAGATGGCCTCGAGGAGGAGATTGTCTAGCTCCGGGGTTCCGGAGCGTGTTGCCTTCCCAGGCCAAAAGGACTCCGACGTTCGTGGCCCGATGCCTTCTCAGGCCGAAAGGACTCCGAATGCACCAGCCCGATGCCTTCTGGGGCCGAAAGAACTCCGACGTCAGCGGCTGCAGCAGTGCGCACACACGGAATTTTAAATGTCATTACAACGGTTTCCCGTTGCATCCGTGTGCGGATAATCGAGAGTTGCCTGTATTGTGGTACATCTAATTTTGCATGCCACACTTCCCTTCAGAATATGTAGACCAATATCAGACTCATTTGATTATACTCTTCTTTACCTTGTTGGGGATGATAGAGAATGAATGATGTCAAAAAACAAGTGTTTTTTTAAGAATTAGAACTAAGTTAGGTTCAGCCCATTTGATGCCATCCTTCCAGAATACCAATCGTACCATCTTCCCATTTCAACTTTAACATCCGCCTGATCAGGCAGACTGGATCTTGGCTCAACATCTCATTCCCAAGCTGGGCACCTCTGACAATGCAACACTCCCTCAGATTAGCGGTCAAGTCTCCAGTATGTGCCTCAATCCCACAAACGTCTGACTCGGGCAAGAGCGCCATCACTGAGCCCAGCTGACGACTGCTTTTCTTTGTAGTTTTAAAATGTGACATTATGGACCTACTTAAAAATCACAGGGTTGGGTGTGTGCTGATTTATGGCATTCTAAAGCAAACATACTACTGTACCTTGGCACCTGCCACTTTGAACACAAGGAGGCTGTCAGTCATTTTGAAATTTGACATATAGAGATGGAGTGCCGTAGAGAGTATTTTGATGGAAAATGTATTCATGACCCTTAAGGAAAATGTTATTTTCTTGCATTGAATGGGGCTTATGTTATTGGAGACAAATGCAAATAAAATCATCGGCAGTCCATCGGAGTCGAGCAAAACTTGCTTCCACTCTGAAGCTCGTGATCTATTGGACAAGGCATTGGATTTAGGTTTTGATGAAGCAGTGCCTATGACTGGTGAGTCCCAACTGCATTAACAGCCTGGCAACAGAACTAATGGTTTAAATTCAGATGGTAGTGTGGGTTGAACTCACCAAATCCTGATCATGAGAGACATGGGTCCACTTACTGGGGAGACCGATGACTCCACTTACCGGGGAGACCGATGACTCCACTTACCGGGGAGACCGATGACTCAAGAGAATTACTGAAATTTGTAACTGTTTCAAGTATTAATGGGAGCTCAGTCCAGTGGATCAGCATGTGTGGCATGCTGGTGTGGAAGGTGTTTGATATCTCGGAATAGTTTAGTAATTGATTAAAGTTGAGATATCACTCGGGATATTATCAGTCTACTGGACGTATACAACATCAGAAAATCTGCATATGGCGACAACACAAACCCGGCCAGAATGGAGATGATTCCCTATCAATCACGCCTGGAGGCCGGACATAATTTCTATTATGTAACTATCCTCCACTTACTGCATTTTGCTGGAGAAATAATCCAGCTTTTATTGGGAGACTGCTGTAGTTCTGTTTGCTGTAGTGCAGCAAGACTCTGTTTAAATAGCTAATGTTTGCTGAGTAAATAGACTCCGTTTCCTGTAAAATACACCGTTTGCTATAAATCCCATCGTATGTCCCGTCCCGCCTCAAACTCATTGACTGACACGAAATGCTAGAAATACAAAATATCTGAAAGAACAAAGATTGGTTACTGTAAATGTCTTCTGACTTGTACATTTCCCACATCTTTTGCATTTATTCTCCATTATCTGCATCATCTTTTCTTTTGTTGGAGACGTGCAGCGTCCAAAACCTGGAGTTCCGGAATCCGGACCAATTGGTGGCAGAGTCGTCCGGAATCCGTAAAATGTTCCGGAATCCAGACCCTGCTGAACTCAAGGTGCCACCGCTGCCTGATCTCAGGCCTCACCTCGCCACACCACCCCTTGCCGCTGCCCGTCTTCGGGCCTCGCCGCCCGACCTCGGGCCTCCTCGCCGGCCGGTGACAATGCCCCGCCCGACCAGCTCCTCCGCGACGGGGGCCCCGCCCGACCAGCTGCTCCGCGGCGGGGCTCTGCCCGACGCCCTCATCGACCGGCGAGCACCTCCCCACCTGCCACCCCACCCCACAGGCTTGGGTGTTCCCGGATTCGTGATGTCAGAAAGACTTTCCAAAGTCCACAAAATGCAAAATCCGGAATGGCCTCGGTGCTGAGGGTTCCGGATTCGGGGTGTTGCACCTGTATATGTTTCAGGAAAGACATGTCCTTTAGTTCAATTATGGGCTGACAGAGTGTAGAAGCTAGAATGATGCCAGATTTTGAAATATAAGTGAGAGAAGTGACTTCTTGGAGATAAAGTTGGGCATAAATGCAACATAGAGCACATGAAGACTACTAGGTGCCTGTAAAGATCGACTTTAGCTGTTTCCCAGAAAGCAATTACTTGTGTGATAAACTCCTAGTAATTCTGCAGCTCAGAAACTAGAGTTTAACTGACCTGTTCCTCTTGCAGAAATAGCTCATTAAGATTCAACCTTAATGATTTAAAAATTCTGTGTTTAATTCATGTTGGTATAAATACAGGCATCTATTTTAATCATCTATTGATGTCTATTTTAATCGAGCTAGCCATGATAGTAGCTAAATGTAAGACTGGTATCAGCTGGAGCAGTCGATCACATTGTAAGCAGATAGATTATTCACTGTGAAACCTCATGAAAAGACTTGAAAAGAAAGACTTGCATTTATGTGGCACTTTATCATGTGTCTCATGAACATTTGAAAGCAATTCACAATGAGTTATTTTGAAGTGCAGTGACTTATGGAAGCAAACATGGCAGCCATTGTGCACAGCAAAATGCTGTTTCCCTCAAACAGCAATGAGATGAAAGAATATTAATCTGTTTTTTTTGGTGCCGTTGTTTCGATGATTGAGGAGAAATGTTGACCTAGATACTGGAACACCTCTCCACTCTTTTTAATAGTGCTTGAAACCTTTAATGTCTCCTCCAAAATACTGCACTGGATTGTCATTATATGTTATGTGCTGGTGTGGGAATCAAACTGACAACCTTCTGACTAAGAAGCAAGAATGTTATTAACTGAGCCAAAATGACACACTGGAGTACCAGCACCATTGGAGGCCATTCATGTTTGTGTGGGGTCTTTGCTAGAGCAATCCAAACTGATCTCACTGTCCTCATTATCCTGTATCTTCCTGCTCCAAACATTATGCGTTTTGTCTTAATAGATCAAAAGGACTTTGCTTCAACGACTTCCCGTGACAAAGCACTACGTGCTCCAACAGCTCTCTGCAACGATAATATAGCAGTATGATAGATCTATTCCATAGTTGTATTTGCCTTCCCAATCTCCTCTTTCTCTTTCTCAAAACTGTTAGAAATGCAAGCTGTACTAGTGTAAATCAGAGATCACATATATATGGGAATAAACTTTAAATGGTGTATCCTAGTGACTCGAGGAAACTGCAACCATATTCTATCCTTCAAAAACTATCTAAATGCAAACATGTTGATCTGTCCAAATGATGCATCTAAAATTGATGTTGGAATGTTTTGCAAAACAGTAAGGGGGTAATTTTAACCTAACCCGCCCATCAGGTAACTAACAGATTTGGGGGCAAAGCTGGTTTTATATCCCACCTGATTTTGCTTTCCATTGAAGTCAGTCAGTGGAAAGTAAAATTGGATGGGGTGCAGAATCACAGTTCCGCCCGATCCCGTAGGTTTCCCACCCGGTGAGTTCGGATAAAGTTGCCCCCCAAGCACTTGGAGTTAAACGATTGACAAAGTAGTTATTTAACCTAGTTTCAGTGTCGCTTGAGAACAACCCAAGGATTCCCTCGACCTCTAAAGCGTGACTGAGAAGACAGCATGCCCGGATTGGAGTGACACTGGAAGACCATGGGTAGGAGGGGAACAAGGGGGAGAGCACCCAATAACAATTTGAAGTGACAAAAGGATTGTGAGATGCTTACATGAGACCATTGAGCAAATAAAAGACCCTAATAGCAACCAATTCCATACATATTTTATATACACACACACACATACTCGGGATATGGCAAGGCAATGTATATTGCCTATTTTATGTTGCTCTGGGATGGGCCTTATTCTTTGCTTTGCAGCAGTTTACAATTGAATGGCCTGCTTAAATCACTTCAGTGGCTATAGTACAGACTAGAGTCATCATGTATATGCCGAACTGGATAGGGGTGGTAAGCTCCCTTCCCTGAAGGATTCCCCTTTACACGCTTGACCCCTCTGTCCTTGCAAACTTACCACTCCATCTCCAACCTCCTTTTTTTCCCCCCCACAGTTTCGGCCCAGCATAAACCCTCACTACTGACTCCTTCACCCTCCCTGGCCAGTGTCTCGGGCTAAACCAGACTGTTAATCTAGGCTTTCTATTCAGCCACAAGTTGTGCCCTGTGTCCTTTTCATTACCTTCATCGCAAAGGTTACCTACTTCCGCATCCGTCACTTTGCTTATTTCTGCCCCTAACTTTGCTGCTGAAACTCTCACCTGTGCCTTTTGTAATCGCTAGACTCAACTATTCCAATGCCGTCCTTCCATCCTCTACCTTCTGGAAATCTTTACAAATCTGTTCACTTTCTGTGTTTTAAGACGTTTCTTAAAAGTGGACAGAGAAGTAGAAGGTGAAGATCTATAAGGAAGAACAAGGTAAGGTGACTGAAAGCTCTACCATGGATGCGCTCAAGAGAGGAGAACAGAAGTATGCAGGAGGAAATGCAAGACTGGAGGAGGAGCAAGGCTATCGAGAGATTTGAATTTGTAACAAGGACTTGAAGTCGAATGTACTGACTGACGGAGCTAGAATCGGTCAGCTAGGATGGAATGATGGGTGAATGAGACTTTGTGCAGGGCAGGATGCGAACAGCTGTGGTTCGGACAAGTTGGAGTTTTTAAAGAACAGATTATGGGAAGCCAGCATGGAGAGCATTGGACAAATACATTTGGGAGGTGACAAAAGTATGGAACAGGCTTTCAGTGGCAGGGGCAGTTTTGTGCAGGTGAAAGTAAGCAGTCTTTTTAAAAGAGAGAATGTGGGATATGAAGTTACGGTCAAGGTCAAACATGATGCTAAGATTGCACACTGTTTTCTTCAGCCTGGGTGAGTGCTCAGAGAATGCAATGACATCAGTGACAAGAGATAGGCAGTCCAACAACAAGGAAGTGGTTGTAGTGAAACAATTTAGATGAGTGTGATCTGCATAGTGAGTATAGGTCCTTGGGCTCTCTGGTGATAATGTTATGGGGAGGGACAGGAAGGAAAGCCATTTCCGGAGATGTTTTGACTTCATCCAGATAAGTAGGAGTGGAGCCAAGCAAGGGCAGTGCCATATGGCTGGTCAACCAGAGAAACAGGAGGACAAAGAGGGATGACGTGTCCATGCTCGTAGTAACGGAGGATGTTGCGTGGTCTGTGGGCCATATCCAACCCACAAAATCCAGGCAACTCAGTTCTTTTTGGACTTGCTGGTTTATCTTGCTCAAATTTCATGGGGTTTGGAAAGTATTGTTTGTAGCATTATTGCCTTATCAGTGGATAAACTTGAAATCACAACACACCACAATTTGCATTTATATAGTGCCTTTAATGTGGTAAAATGTCCCAAGGCACTTCACAGGAGCGATTATCAAACAAAATTTGACTGCGAGCCACATTGAGATATTGGGACAGAAGACCAGAAGCTTGGTCAAAGAGGTAGGTATTGAGGAGCGTCTTAAAGGAAGAGGGAGAGGTGGCGAGGTTTAGGGAAAAAATTCCAGAGCTTGGGGCCTAGACAGCTGAAGGCACAGTGCAAATAGTGGTGCAAAGAAAATCGGAGATATGCAGGAGGCCAGAATTGGAGGAGCGCAGAAATCTCGGAGGGTTGTACAACTACAACTATAACGGTTACTATCGAAGCTTGAAATATATGCCAATCAATGGAAACGTTAAATTTGTACCTTCTCGGTGGTGCATAAGGCTACATGTTGTGCACCTAAACAGTGTATAAAAAGCTTGGAGACCCTTAGCCGAGAGGGAATTACAGCCTTCTGGACTACTTGGTGACATTACTGACTGAATAGCCCTGAAATTTCAGTCGGAGGCTTCCTTCGGACGAACGCCTTCGACCCAAAATATTTCTCCGAATGTACCTGGTGGTCCCAGAGGCGCCGCCTTTTCCTGCGCATCGCATCGCGCCCCCGTCCTCCAGGTTTGCGTTTAAAAGCTGGGGTCACGTGGGTCTGGACAACCAATCACGGTACAGTATTTTCAACGATTGTAATGGGAACTCTGTATCTCCGAGGTCTTATTACGGTCAATGAGAAAACACCCAAACACAACATAATAAAAAAAAATTCACATCTTTAAAATGAATTGAAATTAAAGTTAATTAAATGTTTCAGAAAAAATATATTTTTGGGGGATTTTTAATGTTTTATTTAGGGTTTAAAATAAACTTACCTTAATGGACAGGGTTTTTACTCTAAAAATGTGTGTTCAACTTTAATTTTTATGTGTCTTAAAACTCTTACGCTGGTTAAGGTAGGCTATGTGCTTGCTTTTTTTACCAGGCGTAAAAGTTTCAAGGACATTCGCTGGACAAGAGATGGGCAAATAACCCAATCTCGCCAGCTGAATGTCCTTGCTGTGGGAATGTGGAAGATCTGTCAAGAGGTATCTTGACAGATTGGAAAAGCCGGTTTTTGGTGCATGCGCAGTGCGTGCCGAAAACCGGCTTTTGTGAGGCATCACCGGGTCCGTCTGTAGTCCGTACAAACCCGGCGAGGCCAGGATTTCACGCCCATTATCTTTCATGGAAGGGTTTTATGCTCCTCTTCTTCCTCCACACCCCTGAAATGATGGGGGAGCCATCCACTGATGTTGGTAACTTCATGTTTGCAAGGGTGAAAAGTCTGGCATCTTTCTTTGGTGAATAAATGGATAAAAACAGTAATTCTTAAATGGCTTGAATGCTTTTAGCTTTTAGTTTGCTTTTTTAGTTCATTCACATAGCAAGTGTCTATTTATAGCGTTAAGAATTGTGGAGATTGAGGAGCAGAAGGCAGTATAGTTAAATGGAACTGCTGCACCAAGCAGAGACCTGCAATAACAAGACTGCAGTTTAAATAAGTTGTCGGGTCTGTGTTGCTTAATCAATATAAAAATGGAATTACATCAAATAAACTTTGAGGTTTAATTCTATTTACATTTTTTCCATCTGCAACTTTTCATGGAGTACATGGGTTGTATGCACAGTAAATCTGGCAATGTGTAGAAAGTATGAAAACCACTGGCCTGAATATATGACTGGAAACAGCAACATATTCACTTGGCACTGAGTTTCTGCCTTGTCTGGTAGAGATTTGAAATAAATGAGTCTTCCCATATCATTCTGTCATGGACAGGTTGCTGAAGCGTGTTGTGTAAATGAGAAAGACATGAATGATTTTCTTTCTGAAAATGAGAAAGATTAACTCTTGGAGCCCTAAATTTTCTCTGCATATTCAACGTGTGTGCGCGTGCGTACACATACATATCACTCAAACCTAAAGTCATGAGAGATTGATCAAGAGATAACATTTACCACTCTACTTTGATCTGATAGCGCAGTCTGATGCCATTACCATCAAGGACAATTGTGCAGCCAGGTAATGAAAAGAAGTTAAGAGACCATGTTTTTAAAAAAATATACTTCAACTGTAATGTGGAGAAATATATTTCATTTGTGTAATTTAACAATTTAACTGTCTTTCGAATGAGACGTTAAACTGAGGCCCTGTCTGCTCTCTCAGGTGGAGTTAGAAGATCCATTGACATTATTTTGAAGAAGAGCAGGGGAGTTATCCCCAGCCAATATTTATCCCTCAATTAACGTCACTAAAACTGATTATCTGGTTATTATCTTATTGCTGTTTGTGGGACCCTGCTGTGTGCAAATTGGCTGCCGCATATCGTACATTACAACAGTGGTCGTGAAAGACGCTATATAAATGCAAGACTTTTTTTCTTTCTTTCACCACTTTGAATTGTGATCCTGGAATGAAAAAGCTGTCAATGCCTATTGGTTCAGTGGAAGTGCTTTCTATGGCTGACGTCAGATGACCATTAGTTCAACTACCTGTACTGCCCAACTTGAAATGAAGAATCTCAATAGAGCTACAGGGGACAATAAAGCAATTTCTCTTAGCGGGTTGGATAGATTTTTTTCAATGTTGTGGCTACCAAAACAGGGAGGACACCAAACATTTAACACAAAGTATCCCACTCAACTTTTAAGTTTCCAGTTTTTGGATAAAGATGAGCAGGTTCCACCAATATATCTACAGAATGAAATTTAGAGTTTCCACTGCTAGATTTGTGCTGGAGTGCTGTAAATGTTAGCTTCAATGCCGGGATGGAATTTGCTGTATAAACCTGTTATAAAAATGTCAAGCCACAGAATTTGTGTGCTGCAATCTTATTTGATTTCTATCAGGGATTTACATTTTTATTGAAGTCTCCTAGTTATTAGTACATCTTTCATACTGTATACAAATATACAGGATAATGAATAATGCTTGTGCTGTCTGCATTAAAGTATCACAGTAAAATCTTTTTTTCTTTTTTATACTGGGTTGCAAAGCAGCAACATATTGTTGTACAACTTCCATCCCAAGTTATAAAAACCTGTGTGAAATTGCAAATTGTGTACCAGACTTTAGGGTAACATTGCACCGTTTCAGGCTAAAATTGTTATAGAAAGGGAAGGAAAAGTCAGACTGCTCTCACCTGGAATAAGTTGGCTGTTAAGGGAAGATGGTTTTCCACATAATTGCAAATCTAATAAATATCAATTTGTCAACCATCTCCCCCATTTTCTGTTGCATAAAGATGTAACTTAATGTGCAAAGATCTCCAGCAAGAGATATTTGTCAACATACATTTTTCAACAATACCAACAATATATGTTGCTTATTTCTGTACAGGTTCTGTACTCACTTTGATATCAGAGAGAAACACGGTACTAACTTGAAATAAAAACAGAAAATGCTAGAAATACTCAGCAGTTCAGGCAGCATCAGTAGAGAGAGAAACGTTTCAGGTCGATGACCTTTCATCAGAACTGGAAAATGTAACCGGGTTATAACAGTGAGTAAACTTTAGCATTGTTGTTGCCTATCTAAGGGTTAAGTCATGGCAGGAGAGCTCGGTCACGTGTTATGCTCCTCCTGTACCATGTGGGAACTCAGGGACGCCTCCAGTGTCCCTGACGACTACGTGTGCGGGAAGTGTATCCGCCTCCAGCTCCTGACAGACCGCGTTGCGGAGTTGGAGCTGAAGGTGGATTCACTCTGGAGCAATCAGAGGAAGCACCCAAGGACCTAAAAAAGGAGGTAGATTAAATAGGTAAGTCTGTGGAAGATACAATTCTGTACAGAAACATGCAAGTTAGCAGAATGGAAGGAAGAACAGATGTCTCAAGTTTAATTTTAGGGAAAGGTGAAGTTGAAAGCGATCTGATGGCATCAGCAAATTCAGCACTAATCATGAACAGCAATAAGCAAAATGAACAGAATAAAGTATCACACATTAGGCTTGTTAGCAGAATTGAAACGCATGGGATAAAAAGGGCAGTAGTTGCATGGATACAAAATTGGCTGAGGGTTAGAAAACGGGGAGCTGCAGTGGTGTTCCCCAGGGTTCAGTACTAGGACCCACTGCTGTTTTTGATGTACATTAGTGACTTGGAGGTACAAGGAACAATTTTAAAATTCGCAGATGACGACAACTTGTAATTACACAACGTCTTTAACATAGTAAAATGTCCCACGGTGCTTCACAGGAGTATTATGAGACAACAAAATTTGACACCTAGCCACATAAGAGAAATTAGAGCAGATAACCAAAAGCTTGGTCAAAGAGGTAGGTTATAAGGAGCATCTTAAAGGAGGGTAGAGAGGCAGAGAGGTTTAGACAGGCAATTCGAGCTCAGTGCCTAAGTAACAGCAGGCACGGCCACCAATAGTTGAACGATTATAACCAAGGATGCTCAAGAAGGCAGAATTAGAGGGTACAGATATCTCATGAATGGGATGAGGGTGGAAGGTTGTGGGGTTGGAGGAGGTTACAGAGATAGGGAGGGGCGAGGCCATGGAGGGATTTGAAAACAACAATGAGAATTTTGAAATTGAGGCATTGCTTATGACACAAAACTTGGATATGTAATAAACAGCGAAGAGGATAGTAATAGACTTCAAGAGGACATAGACAGGCTGGTGGAATGGGTGGACATGTGACAGATGAAATTCAATGCAGAAAAGTGTGAGGTGAAACATTTTGGTCGGAAGAATGAGGAGAGATAATACAAGCTAAATGGTACAATTTTAAAGGGGGTGCGAGAACAGAGAGACCTGGGGGTGCACAAATCTTTGAGGATAGCAGGGCAGGTTAAAAGTTAATAAAGTATATAGAATCCTGGGCTTTATAAATAGAGACATAGAGTATAAAAGCGAGGATGTTATGCTAAGCCTATATAAAATACTAGTTTGTCCCCAGCTGAAGTATTGTGTCTAATTCTGGGCACCACACATACTTAATCATATTGCTAGGCCAATTTAGTGCAGTACAGTGCCCTGGTCAGACTGTACCTTGAATACTGTGTTCAGTTTTGGTCACTAATACCCAAAGAAAATGTTGAAACTTCATGTTAGCATAGTAAAGTGTCAGCTGTGGCTCATTTGATAGCACTGTCACCTCTGATTAGGAAGGTTGTAGCTTCAAGTTCCACACTAGAGACTTGAGCACTAAAATCTAGGCTCAAACTCCAGTACAGTGCTGAGGGAGTGCTGCACTGTCAGAGGTGTCGTCTCTCGGATGACAGTTAAACCGGCATCCCGCCTGCTCTCGCAGGTGGATGTAAAAGATCCCATGGCACTATTTCGAAGAAGAACAGGGGAGTCCTGGCCAATATCTATTAGCATCAGTTAAGCAGATTATCTGGTCGTTATCAGATTGCTGATTGTGGGACCTTGCTGTGTGCGCAAGTTGGCTGCCAAACAGTAGTAGTGATGTTGGGGAGTTCATCAAACAGGAAATTAGGGGTGCGTGCAATAAAGGTGCAGCAGTTATAATGGGTGACTTTAATATGCACATAGATTGGGCTAACCAAACTGGAAGCAATACGGTGGAGGAGGATTTTCTGGAGTGCATAAGGGATGGTTTTTTAGACCAATATGTCGAGGAACCAACTAGGGGGGAGGCCATCTTAGACTGGGTGTTATGTAATGAGAGAGGATTAATTAGCAATCTCGTTGTGCGAGGCCCCTTGGGGAAGAGTGACCATAATATGGTGGAATTCTGCATTGGGATGGAGAATGAAACAGTTAATTCAGAGACCATGGTCCAGAACTTAAAGAAGGCTAACTTTGAAGGTATGAGGCGTGAATTGGCTGGGATGGATTGGCGAATGATACTTAAGGGGTTGACTGTGGATGGGCAATGGCAGACATTTAGAGACCGCATGGATGAACTACAACAATTGTACATTCCTGTCTGGCATAAAAATAAAAAAGGGAAGGTGGCTCAACCGTGGCTATCAAGGGAAATCAGGGATAGTATTAAAGCCAAGGAAGTGGCATACAAATTGGCCAGAAATAGCAGCGAACCTGGGGACTGGGAGAAATTTAGAACTCAGCAGAGGAGGACAAAGGGTTTGATTAGGGCAGGGAAAATGGAGTATGAGAAGAAGCTTGCAGGGAACATTAAGACGGATTGCAAAAGTTTCTATAGATATGTAAAGAGAAAAAAGTTAGTAAAGACAAACGTAGGTCCCCTGCAGTCAGAATCAGGGGAAGTCATAACGGGGAACAAAGAAATGGCGGACCAATTGAACAAGTACTTTGGTTCGGTATTCACGAAGGAGGACACAAACAACCTTCCGGTTATAAAAGGGGTCGGGGGGTCTAGTAAGGAGGAGGAACTGAGGGAAATCCTTATTAGCCGGGAAATTGTGTTGGGGAAATTGATGGGATTGAAGGCCGATAAATCCCCAGGGCCTGATGGACTGCATCCCAGAGTACTTAAGGAGGTGGCCTTGGAAATAGTGGATGCGTTGACAGTCATTTTCCAACATTCCATTGACTCTGGATCAGTTCCTATGGAGTGGAGGGTAGCCAATGTAACCCCACTTTTTAAAAAAGGAGGGAGAGAGAAAACAGGGAATTATAGACCGGTCAGCCTGACATCGGTAGTGGGTAAAATGATGGAATCAATTATTAAGGATGTCATAGCAGTGCATTTGGAAAGAGGTGACATGATAGGTCCAAGTCAGCATGGATTTGTGAAAGGGAAATCATGCTTGACAAATCTTCTGGAATTTTTTGAGGATGTTTCCAGTAGAGTGGATAAGGGAGAACCAGTTGATGTGGTATATTTGGACTTTCAGAAGGCGTTCGACAAGGTCCCACACAAGAGATTGATGTGCAAAGTTAGAGCACATGGGATTGGGGGTAGTGTACTGACATGGATTGAGAACTGGTTGTCAGACAGGAAGCAAAGAGTAGGAGTAAATGGGTACTTTTCAGAATGGCAGGCAGTGACTAGTGGGATACTGCAAGGTTCTGTGCTGGGGCCCCAGCTGTTTACACTGTACATTAATGATTTAGATGAGGGGATTAAATGTAGTATCTCCAAATTTGCGGATGACACTAAGTTGGGTGGCAGTGTGAGCTGCGAGGAGGATGCTGTGAGGCTGCAGAGCGACTTGGATAGGTTAGGTGAGTGGGCAAATGCATGGCAGATGAAGTATAATGTGGATAAATGTGAGGTTATCCACTTTGGTGGTAAAAACAGAGAGACAGACTATTATCTGAATGGTGACAGATTAGGAAAAGGGGAGGTGCAAAGAGACCTGGGTGTCATGGTACATCAGTCATTGAAGGTTGGCATGCAGGTGCAGCAGGCGGTTAAGAAAGCAAATGGCATGTTGGCCTTCATAGCAAGGGGATTTGAGTACAGGGGCAGGGAGGTGTTGCTACAGTTGTACAGGGCATTGGTGAGGCCACACCTGGAGTATTGTGTACAGTTTTGGTCTCCTAACCTGAGGAAGGACATTCTTGCTATTGAGGGAGTGCAGCGAAGGTTCACCAGACTGATTCCCGGGATGGCGGGACTGACCTATCAAGAAAGACTGGATCAACTGGGCTTGTATTCACTGGAGTTCAGAAGAATGAGAGGGGACCTCATAGAAACATTTAAAATTCTGACTGGGTTAGACAGGTTAGATACAGGAAGAATGTTCCCAATGTTGGGGAAGTCCAGAACCAGAGGTCACAGTCTAAGGATAAGGGGTAAGCCATTTAGGACCGAGATGCGGAGGAACTTCTTCACCCAGAGAGTGGTGAACCTGTGGAATTCTCTACCACAGAAAGTTGTTGAGACCAATTCACTAAATATATTCAAAAAGGAGTTAGATGAGGTCCTTACTACTAGGGAGATCAAGGGGTATGGCGAGAAAGCAGGAATGGGGTACTGAAGTTGAATGTTCAGCCATGAACTCATTGAATGGCGGTGCAGGCTAGAAGGGCCGAATGGCCTACTCCTGCACCTATTTTCTATGTTTCTATGTTTCCTATATTACAGCAGTGACTACACTTAAAGAAAAAAGTACTTAATTGGCTGTAAAGCACTTTGGGACATCCGGTGGTCATTAAAGGAGCTATATAAATGCATGGCTTTCTATTTTCTTGAAGACTTTGTGAATTAGGGTGCCTTTGTCAATAATTTGGTTTGTTAAATACCACACTCTGATTTCATTGGGAAGCATAAAATCCTTGTGACAAAAAAGAAGCAAAAAGCTTATGGTATGTCAGATGTAAATATTCAGCACCACTGCTTTTACCTCAGTACCTTTCATTCCTCATCCACAATTCATACAGCAGTAGCTCAATCTCGTAGTGAGACGAGCTAATGTGCTCACTGGTTTGTCAAATCAAATCCCTTCAAGTGTAATTCAAAAGGAAAATGATTGAATGTTTAGTTTTGAATTTCAACATTGCAGTGCTAAATTTTCAATAGGTTTTCTCCTTTTAACATTCATCTGATAGGATCACAGAAGCGCCAAAAATAATGGCCGGTAAATGCATACCATGAATTCGCTTTATGTTAAAATACGTTTCGATGGTTCGTTCAAGCAGTTTTTCGAAAGGCACCTTCCCCCTTCTCTTTTTTTTGGTTTTCTTGAATTGTGCGTCACTTGTGGCTAGATGAGCGAGAAGTCTTTTCCCAGGCCTTTGCCAATGCTGTAAGATGTGCAACAATACCCCATGTAGATCTCGGAATTTCCCTTCTTTACCTTGGGGACTGATTCCCTGGAATGGCATAACTGAAATCTGGATCTGCATTTGGAGGAATTGAATGAAGACTCAATATCATTACATTCTATCTGAAGGAACCCTAGGTGTTATTAAAGCAATAAAGATCTCCATCTATTACTATGATCAGTACATATCTATGAACTCACTCAAATTTTCACCACAGTACAGAATGTGAAAATTGTAAGGGTCCATAACAATAGGTATCATATATTTACAGTGTCAATATGCAATAGAGCGAGAGTCCATTTTCAAGATATAATTGCTGTCATGAATAATCATGTACAAGTGATTTTTATTTTTGTAAATGTGTTGCATGCTCAGCAAAACAAATGTTTGTTTTTATTTGTCTTGTGTGTTTTTCATTAAGGACAAGATAGGCTTAGGAGTTAATAGGAGTTTGGCTGCATGATAGAAAGCAACAAGCAGAATCATAGACTAGTACCGCACAGAAGGAGGCAATTCGACCCATCAAGTCTGCTTTTTCGAAGAGTGATCCAGTTAGTCCCACCCCTTGCTCTTTCCCCATATCCCTGCAGTTCTTTCTCCAATTCCCTTTTGAAGGCTACTATTGAATCTGTATCCACCACCCTATCAGGCAGTGCATTCCAAATCCTAACTACTCCTTGTGTAAAAAGGTTTTTCCTCTGGTCGCCTCTGCTTCTTTTGCCAATCACCTTAAATCGGTACCCTCTGGTTATCGACCCTTCAGCCGTTGGAAACAGTTTCTCTTTATTTACTTTATCTAAATCCCTCATGATTTTGAACACCTCTAGCCAATCTCCTCTTAGCCTTCTCTGCTCGAAGGAGAACAACCCCAGCTTCTCCAGTCTATCCACGCAACTGTGATCCCTCATCCCTGGAACCATTCTAATAAATCTCTCCAGTACTCTCTCAAAAGCCTTCACATCCTTCCTAAAATGTGGTGCCCTGAATTGGACACAATACTCCGGCTGGGGCCGAACTCGTGTTTTATATGGATTTAGCAGAACTTCCTGGCTTTTGTGCTCTATACTTCTATTTATAAAACCCAGAACCCCATATGCTTTATTAACAGCTTTGTTAACCTGCTGTGCTATCTTAAGATTTGTGTACTAACACCCCAGGTCTCTCTGTTCTTGCACCCCCTTTAAAATTGTACCATTTAGCTTGTATTGTCTCCCCTCATTCTTCCTACCAAAATGTATCACCTCACACTTTTCTGCGTTGAATTTTGTCTGCCATGTGTCTGCCCATTCCACCAGTCCTCTTGAAGTCTATTACTCGCTTCATAGAAACATAGAAAGTAGGTGCAAGAGTAGGCCATTCGGCCCTTCGAGCCTGCACTGCAATTCAATATGATCATGGCTGATCATGCAACTTCAGTACCCCATTCCTGCTTTCCCTCCATACCCCTTGATTCCTTTAGCCATAAGGACAACATCTAACTCCCTTTTGAATATATCTAACGAACTGGCCTCAACAAGTTTCTGTGGTAGAGAATTCCACAGGTTCACAATTCTTTGAAGGAAGAAGTTTCTCCTCATCTCGGTCCTAAATGGCTTACCCCTTATCCTTAGACTATGACCCCTGGTTCTGGACTTCCCCAACATCGGGAACATTCTTCCTGTATCTAACCTGTCCAATCCCATCAGAATTTTATATGTTTCTATGAGATCCCCTCTCATTCTTCTCAATTCCAGTGATTATAAGCCTAGTCGATCCAGTCTTTCTTCATATGTCAGTCCTGCCATCCCGGGAATCAGTCTGGTGAACCTTCGCTGCACTCCCTCAATAGCAAGAATGGCCTACCTCAGATTAGGAGACCAAAACTGCACACAATACTCTCACCAAGGTCCTGCAGTAAGATCTCTCTGCTCCTATACTCCAATCCCCTCCCTATGAAGGCTTTCTTTACTGCTTGCTGTACCTGCATGCCTACCTTCAATGACTGATGTACCATGACACCCAGGTCTCGTTGCACCTCCCCTTTTACTAATCTGTCACCATTCAGATAATCTGCCTGCCTGTTTTTACCCCCAAAGTGGATAACCTCACATTTATCCACATTATACTGCATCTGCCATGCATTTGCCCACTCACCTAACCTGTCCAAGTCCCCCTGCAGCCTCCTAGCATCCTCCTCGCAGCTCGCACTGCCACCCAGCTTAGTGTCATCTGCAAACTTGGAGATATTACATTCAATTCCTTTGTCTAAATCATTAATGTATATTGTAAATAGCTGGGGTCCCAGCACTGAACCCTGCGGTACCCCACTTTCTCAAAAAGGTCCCGTTTATTCCCACTCTCTGCTTCCTGTCTGCCAACCAGTTCTCTATCCACATCAATACATTACCGTCAATACCATGTGCCTTAATTTTGCACACTAATCTCTTGTGAGGGACCTTGTCAGGTCTTTTGAAAGTCCAAATACACCACATCCACTGGTTCTCCCTTATCCACTCTACTAGTTACATCCTCAGAAAAACTTTAGAAGATTTGTCAAGCATGATTTCCCTTTCATAAATCCATGTTGACTTGGACCGATCCTGTCACTGCTTTCCAAATGCGCTGGTATTACATCTTTAATAATTGATTCCAGCATCTTCCCCACCACCGATGTCAGGCTAACCAGTCTATAATTTCCTGTTTTCTCTCTCCCTCCTTTTTTAAAAAGTGGGGTTACATTAGCTACCCTCCAATACATAGGAACTGAACCAAAGTCCATGGAATGTTGGAAAATGACCACCAATGCATCTACTATTTCTAGGGCCACTTCCTTAAGTACGCTGGGATGCAGACTATCAGGCCCTGGGGATTTATCAGCCTTCAATCCCATCAATTTCCCTAACACCATTTCCTGACTAATAAGGATTTCCTTCAGTTCCCCCTTCTCGCTCGACCCTCGGTCCCCTAATATTTTCAGGAGGTTATTCGTGTCTTCCATTAGTGAAGACAGAACCAAAGTATTTGTTCAATTGGTCTGCCATTTCCTTGTTCCCCATTATGAATTCCCCTGATTCTGACTGCAAGGGACCTACATTAGTCTTCACTAATCGTTTTCTCTTCACATATCTATAGAAGCTTTTGCAGTCAGTTTTTATGTTCCCTGCAAGCTTGCTCTCATACTCTATTTTCCCCCTCCTAATTAAACTCTTAATCCTCCTCTGCTGAATTCTAAGTTTCTCCCAGTCTTCAGGTTTTCTGCTTTTTCTGGCCAATTTATATGCCTCTTCTTTGGATTTAACACTTTCCCTAATTTCCCTTGTTCGCCACGGTTGAGCCATCTACCCTTTTTTATTCTTACGCCACACAGGGATGTACAAATGTTATAGTTCATCCATGTGATATTTAAATGTCTGCCATTGCCTATCCACCGTCAACCCTTTAAGTATCATTCTCCAATCTATCCTAGCCAATTCATAGAAACATAGAAACATAGAAAATAGGTGCAGGAGCAGGCCATTCAGCCCTTCTAGCCTGCACCGCCATTCAATGAGTTCATGGCTGAACATGAAACTTCAGTACCCACTTCCTGCTTTCACGCCATACCCCTTGATCCCCCGAGTAGTAAGGACTTCATCTAACTCCCTTTTGAATATATTTAGTGAATTGGCCTCAACTACTTCCTGTGGTAGAGAATTCCACAGGTTCACCACTCTCTGGGTGAAGAAGTTTCTCCTTATCTCGGTCCTAAATGGCTTACCCCTTATCCTTAGACTGTGACCCCTGGTTCTGGACTTCCCCAACATTGGGAACATTCTTCCTGCATCCAACCTGTCCAAACCCGTCAGAATTTTAAACGTTTCTATGAGGTCCCCTCTCACTCTTCTGAACTCCAGTGAATACAAGCCCAGTTGATCCAGTCTTTCTTGATAGGTCAGTCCCACCATCCCGGGAATCAGTCTGGTGAATCTTCGCTGCACTCCCTCAATAGCAAGTATGTCCTTCCTCAAGTTAGGAGACCAAAACTGTACACAATACTCCAGGTGTGGCCTCACCAAGGCCCTGTACAACTGTAGCAACACCTCCCTGCCCCTGTACTCAAATCCCCTCGCTATGAAGGCCAACATGCCATTTGCTTTCTTAACCGCCTGCTGTACCTGCATGCCAACCTTCAATGACTGATGTACCATGACACCCAGGTCTCGTTGCACCTTCCCTTTTCCTAATCTGTCACCATTCAGATAATAGTCTGTCTCTCTGTTTTTACCACCAAAATGGATAACCTCACATTTATCCACATTATACTTCATCTGCCACGCATTTGCCCACTCACCTAACCTATCCAAGTCACTCTGTAGCCTCATAGCATCCTCCTCGCAGTTCACACTGCCACCCAACTTAGTGTCATCCGCAAATTTGGAGATACTACATTTAATCCCCTCGTCTAAATCATTAATGTACAATGTAAACAGCTGGGGCCCCAGCACAGAACCCTGCGGTACCCCACTAGTCACTGCCTGCCATTCCGAAAAGTACCCATTTACTCCTACTCTTTGCTTCCTGTCTGACAACCAGTTCTCAATCCACGTCAGCACACTACCCCCAATCCCATGTGCTTTAACTTTGCACATTAATCTCCTGTGTGGGACCTTGTCGAAAGCCTTCTGAAAGTCCAAATATACCACATCAACTGGTACTCCTTTGTCCACTTTATTGGAAACATCCTCCAAAAATTCCAGAAGATTTGTCAAGCATGATCTCCCTTTCACAAATCCATGCTGACTTAGACCTATCATGTCACCATTTTCCAAATGCGCTGCTATGACATCCTTAATAATTGATTCCATCATTTTACCCACTACTGAGGTCAGGCTGACCGGTCTATAATTCCCTGCTTTCTCTCTCCCTCCTTTTTTAAAAAGTGGGGTTACATTGGCTACCCTCCACTCGATAGGAACTGATCCAGAGTCAATGGAATGTTGGAAAATGACTGTCAATGCATCCGCTATTACCAAGGCCACCTCCTTAAGTACTCTGGGATGCAGTCCATCAGGCCCTGGGGATTTATCGGCCTTCAATCCCATCAATTTCCCCAACACAATTTCCCGACTAATAAAGATTTCCCTCAGTTCCTCCTCCTTAATAGACCCTCTGACCACTTTTATATCCGGAAGGTTGTTTGTGTCCTCCTTAGTGAATACTGAACCAAAGTACTTGTTCACGTCTCATACTGTCGAAGTTTCCCTTCTTTAAGTTCAGGACCCTAGTCTCTGAGTTAACTATCACTTCATCGCTGTTCACTACACTTCTAAGTTTTGTGTCCTCTGCAAATTTTGAAATTGTGCCCTGTACCCCCAAGTCATTAAGGTATATCAAGAACAGCAGTGATCCTAGTGCTGAATCCTGGGGAACACCACTGTTCACCTCTCTCCAATCCAAGAAACATTTACTTCAACTCATTGTTTTCTACCTTTAGCTAATTTTGTATCCATGCTGTGCATGCCCCTTGTATCCCATGGGCTTCAATTTTGCTGATGAGCTTAATCTGTGGTACTTTATCAAAATCCTTTTGAAAGTCCATTCACACATCGTCTATACTTGTTGAGTTATGTTGGGTGGGAGGGGAAGTGCTGAGTAGGGTGCTCCAGAGATTGCTATTGGCATCCGTGCTGTTTCTAATTTGGTTAAATTTACACGTGATACCAAGCTGATTGATTCTGATGAGGTAGCTCAAAGTTAAGTATGAGTTGGACAAAATATATGAGTGAGCAGAACACGAAGGTGAAATTTTACATGCAAAAGTAAAGTATCGCTCAGAGGAAGAAAAAACTGAGTGATATACACACTCCATGAATAGTGTTGAAATAGCTAAGATGAAGTTGAGAGATGTAGGGAACATGTCCAGATTGCAGAGCAGCAGTCAACAGCCAGCACCTCACTCAGACAGGCCATGAAGAAAATCGGTGTCGGAAATGGAAACATCAAACTAGCTCAGTAGATAGTGCCCTTATGAGATTTTAGTGAAAGCAGAATGCTGGTGCCAAGTAGAAGGAATTTTGCTCTGAATTTAACCAATGATATGACAGTGCATGATTGGATGCCAAAAGTGACATTGTTCAACTCCTCAATAATAACAACCCTCACCTTGATCAACAAAGGCGTTCCCTTCAAGCCTGGGTAATTACAGTAGATTGGTGACACTTGGAGGTCCATTGGCGATCTGATTAAACCTCTCCATTTTTTTCCTCCTTCCATTTCCACATATTCATGACTCCATGTAGAGTTCCTTTCTTCCCTCCTCTCTTTCATATGGGAAATGGATGAGTGAGGAGCAGACTGTGACACTTTTAGCAGGTGCTATTGCTGCTCTCCCTGCCACTTTGAGTTGACCCAGTCAAATTCTAAACCAACCTCATTACCAAGAGTTGCTGGCAGACTGGAGTGTCAGGTAGCACTCAAATATAAACCCAGAACCTTCGAATCCCAAGCAGAATGTCTCTTCAGCTATGATTGTTTGCCTACCAATGTAAGACAAACCAATTTTGGTTGTTCAGCAACTATTTCGGAACTGCTTTCACTTGAGCTGTATTTTTTCCTCTCATCGGAAGCTGCCTGCTGAACCTGATGCTGTTTAATGCCGTTTTGAATTCATTTCACAAATTACTGCCTTGAAATAATAATAGTACTGCTGGCAAATATTTAATTTGAATCAAATGCAGTGTGCACAAACTTATATGAGTAATTTATCAAATAACTGGCAGCACATGCAGAACATTGCCGCTCATCTCATTAGACACACATGAAGAGCTTTCTGAACAAACACAGACTGCGTTGTTTTTGTCTAATTGATAACATTTACGATGGGAGTGCGAGGTGCAAACAAAACTGAGATGACTGTACATCAAATTGATCAGATGATGTTTAGTGAAAGCATAATTTTTTATTTAATATGTACATATTAATAGTTTTCCTTGAAGGGTTCTGACTACCATGTAGCTTTCTTAAGCTTGGAGGGTGGAGACAATCCAGTCCACCGATTTCTCTACAACTGTTGTCACAGTCGGAGCAGCAATGACTCTCTAGCCTTCCTTTGACAAGTGTTCATTCTTCCGCATTTGTTTATCCTCAAGATATGTCTGCTGTTCACGCAGAGAAAATTACAGCGACGTTAGCCCTCCAAGAATTTTATATTGTCTCTCTCTCTCTCTATCTCTCCACATGACAGTTGTGTGATCTCTTTCTACTTCAATAATGCATAATATTCCTGACCAGAGATCAGTCTACAGGTTTTTTTATTCAACTCTGCTGCTATTCAGCAGCAACAACAAGGGCTTGCTATTCCACTGAGAGTAGGAAATAATCTTAAATTCATGCTTGCACATAAATAAGAGCCATTTGAGTTAGGTACTAGAGGGTGCCTAGCACCTGTGGAACCGTATCCCAATGAGGAAAATTATGTTTTCCCGGAGGGAAAATATTGGCGGAAAAAAATTGAAGGAAAGAAAAAAAAAATATTTTTAAACCCATGAATATTTAAGCGGAGTGGGGGGGAGTTCTTAATTATTTTTCCTGCTTTGGAATTGCAAGATTTCAGTTTCAGTTGTGTCAGGGACTGACGTGAGTCAGTGAAATGTTAGCATTGACACAACCTCATTGAAGCATTTTTGTTCAGATTAAAAGTGCTGTGGTGCAGTACTTAGCCATACAGACCAGGAAAGTCTATGCTGAGTTAGCTGACCATATCTGGGTACTAAATTTGGCCTTGGGTCCTTTACATGCTTGTCCTTCAAGACACAGGGTGGCTTTGCTTTACAGACCTCTATTTACTGAGGCTCCCAGTACTCCACGGAACACTATGGCTTCAGTCCTGTTGAGGGCAGTGTTAAGTTAGGAATGCAATGGCTCAAAGTTTAATAATGTTGATTAATAACTAGGAAGAATCTTGAAAGTTCTTTTTTTAGATTGTGAGAGGTCCACAGCCATGTAAATTGCACTTGTTTTTTTGGGGGGAACGAGCACAGAGGACTCTCATCCAATCAAGAAAATACTGCTACAACTTGGATGGTCTTGAGCTTCTTGAGTGTTGGTGCAGCAGTACCTACCCAGGTGAGTGATGAGTTTTCATCACCTTCCTGACTTGAGCTCCGTAGGTGGCATTGAGGGGTCAAGAGGTGAGCCACTCATTGTGCTCTGCTCCTGTAACCAATTATCTTGGTTTATTCTCAGTTGGATTTCCAATTTCTATTTTTTTTTAAGTAGCACTACCTCCCATCCTCTGTATCCATTCTACCATTTTTTGATTTACATCAAATCTAAAAGATATATTGACAGAATACATTGAATTCCAGTTAGTAGGCACATTTGTATTAACATTTATTCCATCCATTCTATAGTGTGAGCTTAATAGGATTAGCTAAATGCCAGGAGTGTTACTGGCGGCTTCCATATTCCAAATGTAATCTGCAGTATATTTAACTGTTGGACTTAGCAACTAATGAATCTGGATTTGAAGTTCAGTCTTTCTAAGCACCCAAATTAGACATTTATGAATTTTGTACAGTAATAGAAGTAATGAAGTCAAAATGACAACTGGCGTTGAACAGTGTGTGACAATCCACGTCCCATGACAAGACTGTCTACCTCTAAAGTCGTTTGAGATTAAGAAAGAACAGTGCAGAGGGCGCTTAGCTCCTGCCAAATGTGACCGTTATTTTCTGTTGGGTGCATTTAATATTTGTTCAAGTTGAATAAAAATGAATCATCTTCCAGACAAAGCTGGCAGTTTACCACTTACCAAATTTACCTGCAGTTGCTTCAGACCGATATTTACAACTGTACCAGAGTATGTTTCTGAAACCTGCATGTTTCTGATAGCGTGAAGATAACTTCTGAGTTGTGCTGTGATTTAAGCTGTTGCAGCCTTTGTCCTCGGCACCCAGGCATAGAGTGGAAAACAGTGGTGTTGTCATCGTATCACATTGGCATCTGTGCTTTTTGAGAACTGACTAGCTAGATAAAGAAAAACCGCCTCTGGGATACTCTACATCCATGTTTATACTCTCACCAATGCTACTGTTGGTACGAAGTTCTGTGGAAACTAGAGCAAGGGGAGCAAGATGCTACAAAATACCAATCCAGATCAACTTTGATGCAAACAGGCTTTCTTAATTGCAATGGTTATGAATCCACTTTACTGGTAAAATGCAGTTTGAGGCATATACTTTTAGGTGCATTCTCTACCATATTTACAGAACCCCAAGTCGGTAACAATTGTACTCAAACTCCCTCCTGCCTAATCTTTTGTCCTCCATTCACAGCAATACTTTTGCAGCTGAAGATTTTCATCAATTCTCCACATTCATTTCCACATTCGATGCTTTCATCTCCAGCAATACGTTCAGTGTCTCCCATCCCTGTTGTTCACCCTGGTATGGCCATATATTTGTGTTCTCAAGCCAAGAGGTGCAAACTATGATTGTACCTGACCCTTCCAAGTCATATTCCAGCCTGATTTGGAAATATATCGGCGTTCCTTCATTGTCACTGAGTCAAAATCCTGGAACTCCCTACCTAAAGCACTGTTGGGAGTACCTTCACCATACGGACTGCAGCGTTTCAAGAAAGCGGCTTACCAGAACCTTCCCAACGGGAATTCGGGATTGGCAATAAATGCTGGCAGCGACGCCCACACCCCGTGAATGAATAATAGAATGGTTCCCTCCTGTTTCCGATGGGAGCTCCGGCCACCAAGATATAGGCCCTCCTGAAAATTGGACCGGATGTTAATGCAACGGTGAGTAACAGTGACAACCTGCCACTTGATTTTGGTTTTGCTACCGGCCCAGCCCGTTTCAAGTGCTAACATGGCATTAGTGACACAAATCACCCCCTTATCAGCTGGTTAATACACAGCAACTCTCTTTGTTCAGTGACCTCAGTGGACATCGGCATCTATAAATACGTCCACTATTGGCAAAAGAAAATCTATTGAATAAAATGACATTCAGTGCACTTTATTGTATTCCATGATATCTTGCGCATCCCTAATTTTTTTCGCTCCTCCACTGGCGGCTGTGCCTTCAGCTGCCAAAGCCCGAAGCTCTGAAATTCTCTTCCGAACCCCCTCTGTCTTGCCATCTCTTCTCCTTTAAGACGCTTTTTAAAAACTACCTCTTTGACCAAGCATTTGATCGCCTGCCCTGAATCCTCCTTGTGTGGCTCGGTGTCAAATTTTGTTTGATAATCGCTCCTATGAAGCAGCCTTGGGACATTTTACTGCATTTAAGGTGCTATATGCAAGTTGTTCTTTATATATTATAAAAAAATTAATATATCCCCTATTGTGATTTTGGGGTTATAACTGACTTCAGGTGTTCATTATAAACATTCACACTTGCAATTTATGAGGATATTTACCTTATAATCACTTGGTGGCCATTATTTTCTTTGAATTCGACAGTTTTATTGGGAATCTCCTGCATGTTTGCTGAACTGTTACTTTTGAAGCTGAAGCATGTGGTAACTGAAAGATTATATTTTAAATTGTGTTTTCTTTTTAGTTTGGGTTGTAGCAGATAGCGACATACTTTGAAGTACTGCATGTATCCGGTTATCAAAGAGTTTGTGACAATACAGTGGTTTCATTTATGTTGGAGCAGAGTCATTGATCATTCTTGTTTTTTCTTGTGTTCTTGTTTTTATCCATTGTACCAGAGGCCTGGATTAATAATCCAGAGATTGAGAGTTCAAAATTCACCCCGGCAGGCTGAGAATTTGAAATCAGTTTAAAAATAAAGTGACCAAGAAGCTATTGTACGGTAATAAAAACCTAACTGCTTCACTAATATCCTTACCCAGTCTGGCATAGATGTGATTACAGTCCCACGTTAACGTGGTTGACTCTTAACTTCACCTCTGACTTGGCCTAGCAAGCCACTCAGTTGTATCAAACTGTTAGTGGTTCAAGAAGGCATCGGTCCATGACAGTATTTTTAGCAGTGACCACCGCACAGTCCTTGTGGAGACGAAGTCTTGACTTTACACTGAGGGCACCCTCCATTGTGTTGTGTGACACTACCACTGTGCTAAATGGGATAGCTCTAAAATGGGCATCCATAAGGCGCTGTGGACCATGAACAGCAGCAGAATTGTATTCCACCACAATCTGTAACCTCATGGCCCGGCATATCCCTCACTCTACCATTATCATCAAGTCAGGGGACTAATCCTGATTCAATGAGGAGTACAGAAGAGCATGCCAGGAGCAGCACCAGGCAAACCTAAAATGAGGTGCCAACCTGGGGAAGCTGCAACACAAGACTTCATGCACGCTATAGACAGAGCTAAGCGACCAATGGATCAGATCAAAGCTCTGCAGCCCTGCCACATTCAATCGTGAGCAACTAACTGGAGGAGGAGGTTCCATGAGCACCCCATCACCTCAATGATGGTGGAGCCCAGTACACGAATGCAAAAGACAAGGTTGAAGCTTTTGCAACCACCTTCAGCCAGAAGTGCCAAGCAGATGATCCATATTGGCCTCCCCCTGCGATCCCCACCATCACAGAAGCCAGTCTTCAGCCAATTCAATTCACTTCACGTGATACCAAGAAACAGCTGAGCACACTCGATACAGCAAAGACTATTGTGCTGAAGATTTGTGCTCCAGAACTAGCCACAACTCTAACCAAGCTGTTCTAGTACAGCTACTACACCAGATAATACATGATGATGTGTAAAACTGCCCAGGTGTGTCCTGTCCACAAAAAGGACAAATCCAATCCGGCCAATTACTGCCCCATCAGTCCACACTCAATCATCAGCGAAGTGATGGAAGGTGTCATCAATAGTGCTATCAAGTGGCACTTACTCATCAATAACCTGCTCACCAATGCTTCATTTGGGTTCCGCCAGGACCACTTGGCTCCAGACCTCATTACAGCCTTGGTCCAAACATGGACAGAAGAGCTGAATTCCAGAGGAGAGAGTGACTGCCCTTGACATCAAGGCAGCAGTTGACCACGTGTGGCATCAAGGACTCCTAGTAAAATTGAAGTCAATGGGAATAGGTGGGGTGGGGAGAGGAAACTCTACACTGACTGGAGTCATATCTGGTATAAAGGAAGACAGTTGTGGTTGTTGGAGGTCAATTATCTCAGTCCCAGGACATTGCTGCAGGAGTTCCTCAGGGCCCAACCATTTTCAGCTGCTTCATCAATGAACATCCCTCCAGCATGTCAGAAGCACCACGGATGGCTCAGCTGCACAGGGGGGGGGGGGAAGAAGAGTGGAAGAGCAATAGTGGAAGAGAATTCAATAGTTAGGGGAGCAGATAGGCATTTCTGCGGCTGCAGACGTGACTCCAGGATGGTATGTTGCCTCCCTGGTGCGAGGGTCAAGGATGTCACTGAGCGGCTGCAGGACATTCTGAGGGGTAAGGGTGGACAGCCAGAGGTCGTGGTCCATATCAGTACAGTGACATAGGTAGAAAGAAGGATGAGGTCCTGCAGGCAGATTTTAGGGGGTTAGGAGAGCGATTAAAAAGCAGGACCTCAAACGTAGTAATTTCCGGATTACCTCCGGTGTCACGTGCTAGTGAGTACAGAAATAGGAGGATAGAGCAGATGAATATGTGGCTGGAGAGATGGTGCAGGCGGGAGCGCTTTAGATTCCTGAGGCATTGGGACCGTTTCTGGGGGAGGTGGGACCTGTACAAGCCGGACGGGTTGCACCTCAACGGAGCCGGGCCCAATATCCTTGCGGGGGGGGGGGGGGGAATTTGCTTGTGTTGCTGGGGAGGGTTTAAACGAGCAGGGGGATGGGAACCCGAGAGCAGATTCAGAAGTGGGGGAAACAAAGCTGGAAATGGAAGGCAGAAAGCTAGAAAGTGAATTTGGAAGGCAGCAAAAATAAAGGCTAGAAAATAGACGACAAGGAAGTTTGGCAATGCTAAATGATATATACTTCAATACAGGAAGTCTAGGGAATAAGATGAGCTGAGAGAACAGATAGACACTTGGGAGTACTATGTTATAGTTATTCTGGAGACATGGCTGAAAGAGGGGCAGTTATGGCAATTCAACATTCCTGGTTACAGGGTTTTCAGACGGGATGAAAAGGGGGCGGAGGTCACTATTGATTAAAGAAACAATTACAGCTGTGAGGAGGGATGATATGTTGGAAGGATCATCAAATGAGATCATATGAGTTGAATTGAAGAACATACCATTTAGCACTGCCAAACTCCCTTGCTGTCTATTTTCCAGCTTTTGTTTCCTCTGCCTTCCAACAGCACTATGGGAGTACCTTCACCGTGTGAACTGCAGCGGTTCAAGGCGGCGGCTCACCACCACCTTCTCAAGGGCATTCAGGGTTGGGCAATAAATGCTGGCCTTGCCATCGACGCCCACATCCCAGAAACAAATTTTTTTGAAAAAAAGATGCCACCACCACCTTCTCGGGTCAACTGGAGATAGACAATATATGTTGGCCTTGCCAGCAATGCCCCCATCCTGTGAATTAATTTTAAAAATATATCTATTTCTGAAAACATAATTTTCATTGAAGGAAATACTAGACTTTTTGTTTAAAAAAAAGACTCAAGTTTCGATGGTATAATAAACACCTACATGGAAAACCTTAAATTGTGTCTCTTCCCTGCTAGGCCACGCCTGATGTTACTGAGTGGGTGGGAGTGTCTCGTACTACCAAATAAATGTACAAAAGTTGTATAAAATCTGATAGCGACTTGAAACATAGCAAAATTTTAATTAGTGTTTGTAACACAAACTTGCATAGAAATACATCATCAAAGCGTGATATATAAAGGCGAGAAACACAGGGAATCTATAATGAGAAACATTGGAAGAAAATTTATGTCCTACCTCTCGGCTGATGGTTATTTCAGCAGCAACAAAGAAGGATGATATTCATATCCAACTGGACTTCATTATACATTCTGTTTTTTACCACATTATGTAAGTAGCAACATTTAGGTATACACATTAACTTTATATGACTGCATTGTTTGGTTATGATGATAGGTTTTTTCTTTCAAGTGCATATTGACTGCTGTGAATTTCCAGCATACGTTTTCCCATACTTGCTGCGTTCATTTTACCTGTCTGTCTAAGTATAATGCATAAACTTCCCTGTGTTTCCAGCCTTTATATATCATCCTTGATTTCTTGATACTGTCACACTCGCAGTACATTGAAATCAGTGGGCAATACTGTAACAGTCACGCCAGCTGTTCCTCCCACCACTGGTGGTGCTGTGGCACAGGTCTTGCTGCCAATTTGGCCTGTTATGACAGACACAGTTAAAGGATTTTTTCCAAATAATCGATTCACTAGCATGTATAATTTGCGAATTGCGGAATGATTCCAGTGGTAGAAAGGGAGAACTTGCATTTACATAGCACCATAATCGCATCTTTCAGCTACATCTTTCAATTATTCCACGTATAATGAATACTTTGAAGCTCAATCATTTGTTACATAGGTGAACACAACAGCCATTTTGCGTATCACAAACAGCAATGAGACAAATGACCAATTTGCTTTTGCTGGTTTGGAGAGGAGTGTTGGCCAGCACACTGAAAGAACTGCTTACATCTCTTCAATTACTGTCAGGATCTTTAAAATCCATCTCAACCAGCAGTCAGGTACTTGGCTTAACGTTCTATTCGAGGGACAGCATCTTTGACAGTGCAGCATTCCTTCATTACTGCACTGAAGAGGCACCTTGGATTATGTGCTCAAGTACTGGAATGGGATGTGAACCCACGACATTTTGAATTATAGGCTTGGGTAGTGCAAGCTGACAGTGCCACAGTTATATCGCCAAAGCCTTTTATTTCCCCTCAGTACTGTCTTATTTAGTTATTAAATGATCTGCACGAAATACAGAAAATATTTGATGGAGATTGCCATTTTGCATGGTACAAACAAACCTCTCCAGAGTTGGGTATTATCTGGAGTATCCTTAAATTTCAAAAAAGTGTTAGACTCTTTGATCAGTTAGTCTAAATACCCAACTCTTGGGAAAGCTAGTGACAGACAGATTGTTTTGAAAAAATATATTTGACACCAAGCTGCAGGGTTGGTAGACCATATATCATGCAGGGCCCCACCAAGGGACAATCGGGAAGTATTCATCCTGAGTTAGCTGATTTCAGTCTGGCTGGCAAGGTTTTACAGTTGGCCTCCGAGCCCCTGGGCTGGGGGGGGTGGAAAATCAGCCAGGATTTTACCCTGTTAACCCGCCAGAAAGTGTGTGGCCGATGGGTGACCTAGGATCGGGCTTGACAGTGAGATCCCAGTTGAGCAGTCCGCTGACACTCGCTGCTTCGACTCCAGGGTGAAGAATGGTGCCTTGGCCTAAACTGTGCCACTGTTGAAACTGTGCCACAGCATGAGTCAACTCTCTCGGAGGAGAAGGGGGCAACAGATTTATCTCAATGCTCAAAAAGTATGGAAGATGGGGGAAACGAGAGGGAAAGCTACTAGTTAGAATTTTTTTTAAACCTTGTATATAAATAACGGAGACAAAATGAAATTATAGAGCACTTTGCTGCTTTTTTGTGTTCTTGGTGAGAAATAGTTATATTTGCTCATTTGAAGTTTGAGGAGGTGGTGGCGAAAGAAAAGCAGTCATTCACAGAGCAGGCAGACCATTAAACATTAATTTATCTGGGGAAAACGCGATTTGCCTATTGTTTGAAAGCATGGAAGTTGGTCGCCCAGAAACGAGGCTTTTTAAAACAAAAATTAGAGCTCTTAGTATAATGCAAATGGTTCGGAAATTTGTTTTTGATGATTAACTGAAGCACTGGTACTCGATAGGATGCAGTCTGTTTGAGATGTGTAATCCAATTTATAACTTGTGCTTTCTTTTCCTTATTGTTTTAAAGTGGTTTATACAGAAGTCATTGTTGCGAGATAAATCCCCAGGACTTGATAGTCTGCATCCCAGAGTACTTAAAAAAGTGGCCCTAGAAATAGTGGATGCATTGGTGATCATTTTCCAACAGTCTATCGACTCTGGATCAGTTCCTATGGACTGGAGGGTAGCTAATGTAACACCACTTTTTTAAAAAGGAGGGAGAGAGAAAATGGGTAATTATAGACCAGTTAGCCTGACATCGGTATTGGGGAAAATGTTGGAATCAATTATTAAAAATGAAATAGCAGCACATTTGCAAAGCAGTGACAGGTTCGGTCCAAGTCAACATGGATTTATGAAAGGGAAATTATCTTGACAAATCTTCTAGAATTTTTTGAGGAAGAACCAGTGGATGTGGTGTATTTGGACTTTCAAAAGGCTTTTGACAAGGTCCCACACAAGAGATTGGTGTGCAAAATTAAAGCACATGGTATTGAGGGTAATGTATGGACGTGGGTAGAGAACTGGTTGGCAGACAGGAAGCAGAGTCAGGATAAACAGGTCCTTTTCAGAATGGCAGGCAGTGACTAGTGGGGTGCCGCAGGGTTCAGTACTAGGACCCCAGCTATTTACAATATACATCAATGAATTAGATGAAAGAATTGAGTATAATATCTCCCAAGTTTGCAGATGGCACTAAGCTGGGTGGCAGTGTGAGCTGTGAGGAGGATGCTAAGAGGCTGCAGGGTGACTTGGACAGGTTAGGTGAGTGGGCAAATATAATGTGGATAAATGTGGCAAAAACAGGAAGGCAGAATATTATCTGAATGGCAACAGATTAGGAAAAGGGGAGATGCAACGAGACCTGGGTGTCATGGTTCATCAGTCATTGAAAGTTGGCATGCAGGTACAGTAGGCGGTGAAGAAGGCAAATGGTATGTTGGCCTTCATAGCTAGGGGATTTGAGTATAGGAGCAGGGAGGTCTTACTGCAGTTGTACAGGGCCTTGGTGAGGCCCCACCTGGAATATTGTGTTCAGTTCTGGTCTCCTAATCTGAGGAAGGACGTTCTTCGTTTCGAGCAGCGAAGGTTCACCAGACTGATTCCTGGGATGGCAGGACTGACGTATGAGGAGAGACTGGATCGACTGAGCCTGTATTCACTGGAGTTTAGAAGAATGAGAGGGGATCTCATAGAAACATATAAAATTCTGACGGGATTGGACAGGTTAGAGGCAGGAAGAATGTTCCTGATACTGGGGAAGTCCAGAACCAGGGGTCACAGGATAAGGGGTAAGCCATTTAGGACCGAGATGAGGAGAAACTTCTTCACTCAGAGAGTTAACCTGTGGAATTCTCTACCGCAGAAAGTTGTTGAGGCCAGTTCATTAGGTATATTCAAGAGGGAGTTAGATATGGCCCTTACAATTGTAATGGCTGTTAGCTTGTAATGTTTGTAGCTCCACACTGGATGTGAACGTATTGTGTACTGCAACCGTAGAGTTAATAATAAACAGAACCAGGCAGATTCTGGAGGCTTCCGACAGAGCTGCCTGCCATGTTAGGAGCTGTGTGTGCTGTGCGTGCTGTGCTCTGTGAATATATCACAACGGCTAAAGGGATCAAGGGGTATGGAGAGAAAGCAGGAAAGGGGTACTGAGGTGAATGATCAGCCATGATCTTATGGTGGTGCAGGCTCGAAGGGCTGAATGGCCTACTCCTGCACCTATTTTATATGTTTCTAAAGCTTAAAAAAAACATTAAATTAAATGCTTGCTTCAGGTATACTTTAATATTGGGGGAAATATACATAGGGAGAGCAGCTTGTTTTAATTATTTTAGCATCTCCGCTTCTAGGTTTATTAGAGTAACAAGTTGCTACTTAATCACCTTCAACTATATTGTACCAGTAGTTTATCAGCAGGGCACAGTTGGTGCAACACCTGTCCCTATTACAGTTTCTCTGCATGCAGTTTACTGTTACATAGTTATTAGGAAAAAAACACATGGTAGACTTTTTTTTAAAGCACTTAACTCCTGTGCTGCTCCTGATGGAATCTAGTATAACTTGTGTTTCTCCCTTAACCCAATAATATGCTATTCTGCCAAAGTGAAATAAGCACTGCATAAACAACACTGTGCGTTTTTATAACGCCTTTAATGTAGAGAAACATCCCAAGGCACTTCACAGAGACATAATCAAAGCATGAACGCCCAGCATATATTAGATGATGTGACCCAAAGTTGAGTCAAAGAGGTGCATTTTAGGAGGGTCTTAAGCTAAGGAAGGGAGGTGGAGAGTCTTGAGGGGTTTAGGGAGAGAATTCCAGGCTATGGGTCGGAGGCAGGGCCGCCAATGGTGAGATAAAGGCGGGGTGGGGGAATACATGAACCCAAACAGAGAAATGTATAGTTTGGGAGAGGGATGTAAGGCTGGAGGAGGTTACTGAGATGGGATGGGGCGAGGCCATGAAATGATTTACGCACAAGATGGAGAATTTTTAATTTGAGACATTAGCGGCCCGGTTGTCAATGTAGGTCATGAGAACAGGGGTGAGCAGGTCTTCGTGTGGGGTATAGGCAAGAGAGTTTTGGATGAGCTGAAGATTAATGAAGGTGGAAGATGAAAGGTCAGGGGAACGTTGCATAGTCGAGTCTGGAGATGACACAGGTTTGGATTAGGGTTTCTTGGCAGATGGGCTGATACAGGGACGGAGATGGGCGATACTATGGAGATGGAAGTAGGCAATCCTTGTACTGGAGAGGATATGGAGTCAGCAGCTTAGCTCAGGGTTGACTTGGATACCAGGGTTGGCATGGAATCAGTGGCGAGGGTCCGGAGTTTGCAAAAGCTGCTGAGGATATTAGCTTTGTCCTTTCCTTTGTTTAGCTGGGAACAATTACGTCTCTTCCAGGGCTGGATGTCAGACAACTTGGCTGACATCACAGTGGAGAGGTCAAGGGAGGTTATGGAGGGGTAGAGCTAGTTGTCATCAACATCCATGTTGAAGCTAGCTCCATGTCTTCGAATGATTTTGCCAAGGGGCAACACGTAGATGAGGAAGAGAAGGGGTCCAAGGATAGATTGTTCAGGGTCTCCAGAGGTAATGATGTGGGTTAGGAATAGAAAGCATTGCACAAGATGCTTTGGCTATGAAGTGATCGGTGAGAGTGGAACCAAGTGAGGTCCCACCGATCTGAACTCTGGAAACGAGGCGTGGAGGAGAATTGTATGATTGATCATCTCATAGGTTAAACTCTACCTTGAGTCAGACCCGAGATGTTTCCTTCACATTTCTTTTTTTTTTAAATTCTACCTCCACCCTCTCCCACTCATCCCTCTTCAGTGCCATTTTGTTTTTGGATAAGTTTCCATTCGTCAACAAGGAAATTAACTCTTGGTTCTAGGTCCTCCTGTATTTACCATTATATAAATGGGGAGCATCTTTGTTTCCCTTTGTGGTGAAGTAAGATCAGTTCGGTAGGCAAATCTGAAATCCTACATTTGATCTCCTTTGCCATCTTTATCTTTGTAGCTTCCAAAATATGCTCCTGTCCTGCTGTAAAGGATTTTTCCCACCTCCCTTGGCAATAGCTTCATCAGCCTTCCAATATCTCTCCCAAGTGGTCATGTTTCATGTGAGGCCTCAAGTATCAGTAGGGTAATTAATAGGGGCATTTCATCTGAATCGTTCTCCTCATGCAATCTCCTCAAATGCAGTTTTTCAGCATTTCCCATGAACTATTGCCAAGGGGTTTAAGCATTGGCTGATTTTATTTTCCCCACTCCCTGCTCCTGGGTCACTGGGTTCTACCAGTGCTCCAGCTGACTGAGCATAGAACAGCGAACCTGGTATCTCTCTCTGCTCTTTGTACGAACATACAAAATGAACAGGCAAGGAAAGACCAGCTGGTCCATCAAGGCTGCCCCACAACTCATGATGGCTGGAGCGACATGACTAAACACTCTTTCCCCCCCCCCCCCCCCCCCCCCCCCCCCAGCCATGTAATCTCCTGGGAGAGACAGAAAAACCCAGGGCCAATAAGAGAAAAAAATACCCTGGGGAAAATTCCTCTCAAATCCCCTTAAGTAATCAAAACCAGTCCAGGAGATCACTTGTAATGTGTCTGCACCTGTGAGTATGTTCACAGGTTATAGTTGTAGAGCTGTTGCATTGTGAATGGCTCAGCCAGTCACATGATGTTCACAAGACTCAATAAAACCCCAGGCAGTTGGGTCGAAGTCATCCACAATGAGGTATGCAGTTGTGAGCCTAGTGGATTAATGGGTAGGGTGATTGTTAAACCTTTGTTAATAAACCAACTAGTTCTTAACAGCAATGTATTGCTATGAATTATTAAGCAAAGAACCCATGAAGCAAAATACAATAAAACATGGACCAAGTGTTGTCTATAAAGACACTTGCCTATATGGTGTGATCTCTGCCCCAGTGAAGAACTGGTCCAATTCTCTCTTGAAGGCATGCAGAGAAGTAGCACCCCTGCACCAGCCGACAATGTTAGCCAGAGACTCTCTGCTCTTGGGCTCAGTATCCACCATGTAGTGCTCTTAGAATATCAGTAAAATAGGGAACAGCACAACCTTCACTCACTGGATTAAAAATGTATTAGTTTGTTTTGCAGAGCTACATCGATACTATTCCTCATGTGTAGGGATATTCAACACGACTGTAATTACATTCTGAATTACAGCAAAAGGCACTTGCAACTAGTTTAATATTGTGTAATTGTTTCAACTCTATCATTTTCAGATTATTCCTTCTGTTTTCACTGAACTCTGTTCAAACAGAATTGTATTTTTGATTGTGTAAGAATTATCCTTATTTTTCATGGAATGTTAAATGTTTTTTTAAATCCCCCCCAGGTCCACTACTCTAATTACTCATCACTGTTAGAAAATCTTGTATTAAAAAGCAGATAACTCACTTGGGGACAGGGATTTACTGGAACATAAACCATCTCCTGATGTAAGGGCTGCAGAGGAATGTGCAGAAGTGAAAGAGACCAGCACACTCCAGGTGCCCACTGATGAGGTTCACCACATACCGTACTGTGAGGTAGAAATCTGCTGGAATCGTGTGTCCCCCGCCCCCGGCCAACTGGGAGGCCCAAGACTGGCTCTAAATTGAGCATTGGACCTCATTAGCATAGTCGCAGCGAGCTGACGACAGCCAGCGTTCCTGCACAGGCAGCTTGCACATTATGCGCTTACCTTCCCGAAGGCAGGTCCCGCCAAGAGGAGACATAGCCCTGGGGTTGGGTGGGTGGCTTCTGACTCTGAGACAAGACTGCTACCAACTGAGCCAAACTGACACTGTTGCAGGTCATTATTCAGCACAGAGATCCCTCTGTTGATTACAGTGTGACAAAATACTGTTCTTGTTGTTTATCCTGCTTAAGCATTGGATTTTGTGAATATAGAATGCTTTCATAAGAACATAGAAACAGAAGTGGGCCATTCAGTTCCTCGAGCTTGTTGGGTCATTCAATCAGATCATGGCTGTTCTGTGTCTTAACTCCACCTACCCGCCTTGGTTCCATAACCCTTAATACACTTGCCTAACAAAAACCTATTAATCTCAGTTTTGCAATTTTGTAATTGACTCTCCGCCTTTTGGGGAGAGAGTACAGGATTTCCACTACCCTTTATGTGAAGAAGTGCTTCCTGACATCATCCTTGAACAGCTTAGCCCGAATTTTAAGTTTATGCTCCCTTGTTCAGGACTCCTCCACCAGAGGAAATAGTTTCTCTGGGCTAGAGTTTCCCTAATCTGTTTTTCTGGCGCCCTCACCCGAGTTGCGCTGCTTTTGTCCGCCTCCAAGCGCGCCAAAGAAAGACGTACGTATTCTGGCCGGTTCCCAGCCTCTCCTTGGTCGTGGTGCAGTGTGGCCCAATGGACTGGGGGCAGAGCAAGGTCCCGGCGCTGAAAACAGTGCTGGGACCTCTGCTAGAGTCTGCGCACATTTGCAGCAGCTCCTGGCAAGCCGTTTCTGCAAACGCGCGCAGGCTGTGTGGGAGGGGCCCGAAGCACACCATCCATAGCCCTGGCTGAATGGGCTCCCTCATCGGCAGCCCGCTGCGTTCCCCAAGGTCAGACTTCTATTTTTTATTTGTTATTTACTGATTGATTTTGGTGCTTTAGGTGCAGGGTTCCTTCTATTTTTTTTATTTGTTATTTATTGATTGCTTATTACTTTGGTCTTAGAAATATAGAAATATAGAAAATAGGTACAGGAGTAGGCCATTCGGCCCTTCGAGCCTGCACCATCATTCAATAAGATCATGGCTGATCATTCCCCCAGTACCCCTTTCCTGCTTTCTCTCCATACTCCTTGATTCCCTTAACCGTAAGGGCCATATCTAACTCCCTCTTGAATATATCCAATGAACTGGCATCAACAACTCTCTGCGGCAGGGAATTCCACAGGTTAACAACTCTGAGTGAAGAAGTTTCTCCTCATCTCAGTCCTAAATGGCCTACCCCTTATCCTAAGACTATGTCCCTTGGTTCTGGACTTCCCCAACATCGGGAACATTCTTCCCGCATCTAACCTGTTCAGTCCCGTCAGAATCTTGTACGTTTCTATGAGATCCCCTCACATCCTTCTAAACTCCAGTGAATAAAGGCCCAGTTGATCCAGTCTCTCCTCATTTAACAGTCCAGCCATCCCTGGAATTAGTCTGGTGAACCTTTGCTGCACTCCCTCAATAGCAAGAACGTCTTTCCTCAGATTAGGAGACCAAAACTGAACACAATATTCCAGGTGAGGCCTCACTAAGGCCCTGTACAACTGCAGTGAGACCTCCCTGCTCCTATACTCAAATCCCCTCGCTATGAAGGCCAACATACCATTTGCCTTCTTCACCGTCTGTTGTACCTGCATGCCAACCTTTAATGACTGATGTACCATGACACCCAGGCCTCGTTGCACCTCCTCTTTTCCTAATCTGCCGCCATTCAGATAATATTCTGCCATCGTGTTTTCGCCCCCAAAGTGGATAACCTCACATTTATCCACATTATACTGCATCTGCCATGTATTTGCCCACTCACGTAAACTGTCCAAGCCACCCTGCAGCCTTTTATCGTCCTTCTCACAGCTCACACCGCCATCCAGTTTAGTGTCATCTGCAAAGTTGGAGATATTGCACTCAATTCCTTCATCCAAATTGTTAATGTATATTGTAATGAGCTGGGGTCCCAGCACTGAGCCCTGCGGCACTCCACTAGTCACTGCCTGCCATTCTGAAAATGACCTGTTTATTCCCACTCTTTGCTTCCTGTCTGCCAACCAGTTCTCTGTCCACATCAATACATTACCCCCAATACCATGTGCCTTAATTTTGCACACTAATCTCTTGTGTGGGACCTTGTCAAAAGCCTTTTGAAAGTCCAAATACACCACATCAACTGGTTCTCCCTTGTCCACTCTGCTAGTGTCATCCTCAAAAAATTCCAGAAGATTCGTCAAGCATGATTTCCCTTTCATAAATCCATGCTGACTTGGACCGATCCTGTCATTGTTTTCTAAATGCATTGCTATTTCATTCTTAATGATTGATTCCAACATTTTCCCCACTACTGATGTCAGGCTAACCGGTCTATAATTACCCGCTTTCTCTCCCTCCTTTTTTAAAAAGTGGTGTTACATTAGCTACCCTCCAGTCCATAGGAACTGACCCAGAGTCGATGGACTGTTGGAAAATGATCACCAATGCATCCACTATTTCTAGGGCCTCTTCCTTAAGTACTCTGGGATGCAGACTATTAGGCCCCGGGGATTTATCAGTCTTCAATCCCATCAATTTCCCTAACACAATTTCCCGCCTAATAAGGATATCTTTCAGTTCCTCCTTCTCACTAGACCCACTGTCCCCTAGTACATTCGGAAGGTTATTCGCGTCTTCCTTCTTGAAGACAGAACCGAAGTATTTGTTCAATTGGTCTGCCATTTCTTTGTTCCCCATTATAAATTCACCTGAATCCGACTGCAAGGGACCTACATTTGTCTTCACTAATCTTTTTCTCTTCACATATTTATAGAAGCTTTTGCAGTCAGTGCTTGGTGCTTTAGGTGCAGGGTTCCTTCTATTTAATTTGTTAATTAATTGCTTATTACTTTTTGTGCTTTGTTTGGTGCTTGGTGGTGCTTTAAATGTAGTTACTTGCGCCGATTCCTTAACTCTAGGTAAAGTTTTTTTGTGCGGACAGAAGTGGCAACATACGCTGGCCTAAGTTAATTTGGAGCAACTATTTGCTGGCCAAACGCCTAAAACGGGTAAGTGGCTGGGAACGCCCCCTTTTGGGAAAAAAAATGAACTTAAAAAAAAACCGAACTAACTTATTTACACTGGCGCAAATTAAATGGCCAGAATTGCAACTAAAAAGAAAGTCCAGAAAAATCAAGTTGCTCCAAAAAAAAGGAGCAACTCCTGGGGAATCTTGGGCCTAATCTCTCGACCCTATCAAACTCTTTAATCATCTTAAAAACTTCACTTAGAATCATCCCAACATGGATTCTGTCAGAAAGTCAAATTTTCCAAGTTGCAAATTGGGCCCCCTCCATAGTATGTGCAGGATAATTGTTCAAAAGACAAGTAGTCCTCCTTGTTAGTGAAGATGAATAATTAATAGAATTTTGTGATTCAATACAATTGTTATAATCTAAGGAAAAATAAATCATTTTATGATTACTCAATATATTAAGTACAAAATAGTAGATAACTAGGACTCTATTACAATTTTTTAGCCCAAGCAAAGGGGTTCACTTCCTGTTTTTTGTTAGTGGAGGAATTGTTTCTTTAGAGTCAGAGTTTGGAAATGTTGCATCCTAGCTATGGCACTTTTTCAAGAAAAGCAAAGTTTAAAAAAAAAGAAATCCTGATCCATATTCTTTTGTAAGCTCCCTTTGTTTCTTTATCCTCCCCTATAAGTCCCTAGACATCCAGAGGGCTCTAGAATTGTTATTCCCACCCTTTTCTTTAAGGGCACATATTTGGCCTGAGCCTTCCAGATGATCTTGAATACTTCCCACTGTTCCCACACTGATTTACCCATAAGTAGCTGTTTCCAGTCCACTGGCCAAATCACTCCTCAACTTAGCAAAGTTAGCTTTTCCCCAATTTGGTATTTTTATTCCAGGCCTATCCTTGTCCTTATCCATAACCAACTTGAATCTGACTGAATTATGATCACTGGCACCCAAGTGCTCTCCCATTAATACCGCTTCCACCTGCCCAGCTTCATTCCCCAAAACTAAATCCAAAACCGCCCCCTCTCGTGTTGGGCTTATTACATACTGACTAAAATAGTTCTCTTGAATGCATTTTAAGAATTCCGCACCCTCTATACCCTTCACACTATATTTGTCCCAATCAATATTTGGATAGTTAAAATCCCCTACTATTACTACCCTATGGTTTTTGGACTTCACAGCAATTTGCCTACATATTTGCTCCTCTATCTCCCTCCCACTGTTTGGGGGTCTATAATACACGCCCAGCAGTGTGATCGCCCCTTTTTTATTTTTCAATTCGACCCATATGGTCTCATTTGATGATCCCTCGAACATATCATCCCTCCTCACTGCTGTAATAGTTTCTTTAATCAATACCGCGACCCCCCCTTTTTTTTAACCCCTTTCTCTGTCTTGTCTAAAAATCCTGTAACTAGGAATATTGATCTGCCAAACCTGCCCTTCTTTCAGCCATGTTTCTGTAATGGCTATAATGTCATACTCCTAAGTATCTACTTGTGCTCTTAGCTCATCCGCCTTATTCGCTATACTCCTTGCATTAAAGTATATACCATTTAGCACAGGAAGACCTCTTGGTTACTACTTACTAACCCTTGTTTCCACTGTCTTACAGATTCGATTTCTAAATTCTTGCTATCCAATTTCTGCTTCACTTCCTTCCCTATTGAATCTATTCTTGGGTTCCCAGCCCCCTGCCAAGCTAGTTTAAACTCTCCACAACAGCATTTGCAAAACTGCAAGGTTATTGGTCCCGGCACTGTTGAGGTGCAACCCATCCGGTTTGTACAGGTCCCATCTCCCCCAGAAGTGGTCCCAATACCTCAAAAATGATGGCTGTTTTATTTTTTTTAATCCTGCCCCCCAAAAAGTTATAAAGGCTATGGATGACTTTGCTTGGCTTGTGTCTACTGTTTAACGTCTGCCAGTCTCTTGGATAAAGAAATATAACCCAGCACAGATAGTGGCCTATGACTATGTTTATCCGACAGGACAAGCATATTTTTGGAAAGAGGAATATGTCAGCAGTGTATTATATTTTAGCACATAACCTGGCTGTCACTTGCCAGCCTTATCTCTCGCCTACATTTTCTCTTTGTTCCTTTAGAACTGCTTCAGGCATAATGCTGGCATGAAACTGGCTGACAGGTTTCCCAATACTGATCTGAGAGCATTCGTGGCCAGCCACCTGTTTGTGACTTGCAGAATATCACAGGCTATACTAGCTGCAGCACATTGGGAGAATGGATTGCATTTGATTTGCTCAATAAAATTCTCTTGTGTGAGATGAAAGAAAAATATACGTGTCTCCCTAGGAGATAGTGGGACAGATTTGATGACAAAAGGACATCGTCCTCTGGATAAATAAACAGTCCTGGCATTGTCAAGACAAAAAGAACCTGGGAGTGTTGGCATCTATGCCAATGTCTTTCCTCTGACACTGAGGGCTGAGTAAAGATTATGGAATTTTAAATTACATTTATCATTTTGCAAAAAATTCAGGATTCTTGCTAGTTTCAGGAGCATTCTCAAGTCGTCGTAACTTTTGCCAGAGTACTTGTGCTTTTGTAATTCCGTGAAATCGAGATTGCATAGAAACTCCATACATAATACATAGGTTTTTTTAAGTGCAGCAATGCTGTACACCGCAAAAGACATCTGCTGACTGATTTGCTTTTTAAATTTAAGGGCAATTGTATTGACAGCGACAGGCTTGTTCATGTTGAATATAATTTTGCAAATAGTGAGAGAAAAGAAAGCTTTAACTATAGTTGTGTACAAGGTGGCACACGATGGCAGAGAGGGGTCTTGGAAATAATTAGTTGCTGACTATCTGGCTAGTTCCTTTTGCTGGTTTCCCTTTGAAAAGACATCAACCAAAATACATTTTATATCCATTGGGAATAATCTGTTTAGTTCTTGGATTCATTAAAATGAAAATGAAAACTTGTCTCTAGACTTATTAGCAAAATTTAATGGAGTACCATGTGAAGGACAAGATTGAGAAACTCATTTAATGGTAAGCAGACAGTCTGCCAAAAACATGACTGTCAATAAGTGTACTTTCTGAGAGGCTTTCTCCATTCAAAGGCTTGAGAATTAGCTTTGTTGAACCCTGTGTCAAAAAATTAATAATGTATAAATTGTAAAGAATGAGTGCGCTTGCAGAAATTTGTACGAGTCTCTGTACCACCAAGTATAAAAAAAACAGCAGTTTTATTTTACTATATTCAGGCATTCAGTCCAACAGGAACCCCTGCGAGCCTATTTTAACACGTCAATAAATTTTACAAGATTAACATTTACATATGTTCTGTTCTTCCATGTGACCTTTCTTTATAATGCTCCACAACACAGAATTGGGGGATTATGGACAGGATTTTGCTGCAGAAGTAACGATAAGGCTAACAGCTCTCTGTTATTTATGTGGAAATCGGTCAGCAACTTCTGACGCCCGCACATACGCAAATCCGGAAGTTGCTGGTCAAGATGCGGCGTTCCTCCTAAAGTTTCTTGAAAATGGCATCTTGCCATCTGACTCCCCTTTCAAATCCATTGAATGGTGTGAGGATGCTGTACTTGCTTCATAGATATGAATTAAACTCGGCAGAAAAAGTTAGAATTTATCCATTCCAGTGTAAGTCATCATCATAGGCAGACCCTCGAAATCGAGGAAAACTTGCTTCCACTCTAAAAGTGAGTTCTCAGGTGGCTGTACAGTCCAATACGGGAATTACAGTCTCTGTCACAGGTGGGACAGACAGTGGTTGAAGGAAAGGGTGGGTGGAAAGCCTGGTTTGCTTGGTTTCTGCATGAGCTCGGCGACGAGACTCGAGGTGCTCAGCGCCCTCCCGGATGCTCTTCCTCCACTTTGGACAGTCTTGGGCCAGGGATTCCCAGTTGCCGGTGGGGATGTTGCAGTTTATCAAGGAGCCTTTGAGGGTGTCCTTGAAATGTTTCCTCTGCCTACCTGGGGCTCACTTGCCGTGTAGGAGTTGCGAGCAGAGCACTTGCTTAGGGAGTCTCGTGTCGGGCCCACCCAATGGAGTTGGTCGAGTATGGTCAGTGCTTCGATGCTGGGGATGTTGGCATGAGCAAGAACACTGACGTTGGTGCGTCTATCCTCCCAGTGGATTTGCAGGATCTTGCGGAGGCAGCTTTGGTGGTACTTCTCCAGCGCTTTGAGGTGTCTGCTGTATATAATCCACGTATCTGAGCCATATAGGAGGGCAGGTATCACTACAGCCCTGTGGACCATAAGCTTGGTGCAGATTTGAGGTCCTGGTCTTCAAACACTCTCTTCCTCAGGCGACCGAAGGCTGCGCTGGCACACTGGAGGCGGTGTTGGACCTCGTCATCGTTGTCTGCCCTTGTGATAATAGGCTCCCGAGGTATGGAAAATGGTCCATGTTGTCCAAGGCTGAGCCGTGGTTTTTGATGACTGGGGGGCAGTGCTGTGTGGCGGGGTCAGGTTGGAGGAGGACCTTTGTCTTACGGATGTTTAATGTAAGGCCCGTGCTTTCGTACGCCTCGGTGAAGGTGTTGATGACGGCTTGGAGTTCGGCCTCTGAGTATGCGCCGACGCAAACGTCATCCGCGTACTGTAGTTCGATGACAGAGGATCTTGCCAGGAGACGACGTAGGTTAAGTAGGTTCCCATCAGTTATATAGTTTAGTTTCACTCCAGCGGGGAGCTTGTTGGTAGTGAGTTGGAGCATTGCAGCAAGGAAGATCGAGAAGAGCGTTGGTGCGATGAAGCAGCCCTGCTTGACCCCGGTCTGGATGTGGATTGGGTCTGTGGTGGATCTATTGTTCAGGATCACGGTTTGCATGTCGTCGTGGAGCAGGCAGAGGGTGGTGACAAACGTTTGGGGGCAACCGAAACAGAGGAGAACGCTCCATAGTCCCTCGTGGTTAACAGTGTCAAAGGCCTTTGCAAGGTCAAAGAAGGCCATGTGCAAGCGTTGGTGCTGTTCCCTGCATTTCTCTTGTTATCGTTACCTAGGAACTCAGACGCTTCGATGTCGACATCACCGCCCTAAATAAAAACCAGGCAGGGGAAGGCCAGCTCAAAGAACAAGGTGGTGGTTACACCACCTTCTCGAAAGATAAACCTGAAGAAGAACGCAGCCTTCATGGAGTTGGCTTCGCCATCAAGAATGAGCTGGTGGGCCATCTCAGAGACTTCCCATGCGGGATAAGCGACCGTCTCATGACCCTCCGGCTCAACCTAGCCTAGAACCAGTGCACCACAGTCATCGGCGCGTTTACCCCAACACTCGACGCAACAGATGAGAGCAAAGAGGAATTCTATTTCAGCCTCGAACAATCCCTGTCCTGAGTCCCTATGGATGACAAACTGATCATCCTCAGCGACTTCAATGCCAGAGTCGGTAAGGACACAGACCTCTGGGGAGGCGTGATCGGCAGAGAGGGGGTAGGGAAAACCAACTCCGGTGGAACCCTACTCCTGACAAAATGCCGAGAACACGACCTTGTCGGTGTAAGTACCCTTTTAACGGCGTAAGTCTCCATTAAGATGTAAGAATTAGGAGCAGGAGTAGGCCATTCGGCCCTTGAAGCCTGCTCTGCCATTCAAAAAGATCATGGCTGATCTTCTACCTCAACTCCACCTTCCCATAATTCCCTTAATATCCATCTCTGTGAATATGCTCAAAGGACTGAGCATCCACAGCCCTCTAGAGTAGAGAATTCCAAACATTCACAACTCTTTGAGTGAAGAAATGTCTTCTCATCTCAGTCCTAAGTGGCCAATCCCTTCTTCTGAGTCTTTGATCCCTGGTTCTAGACTCCCCAGCCAGAGGAAACATTCTCCCAGCATCTACCCTGTCAAGCCCTGTTACAATTTTATATATTTCAATATTTTTAAATTCCAGAGTATATAAGCCTAATCTCCTCAATCTCTTCTCATAGAACAATCCTACCTCCCCCTCCCCCCCTCCTCCCCTCCTCCCATCCTCCCCTCCTCCCCTCCTCCCATCCCAGGAATCAGTCTGGTAAACCTTCATTGCACTCCCTCTAAGGCAAGTATATCCTTGATTATGTAAGTGACCAAGATTGTATACAGTACTCTCGGTGTGGTTTCACCAAGGCCTTATATAGTTGCAGTAAGACTTCCTTACTCTTGTATTTCAATTCTTTTGTAATAAAGGCTAACAATAACCCATGTCAAACTACCTCTCTGGCACAGAAAGCTTTTACATGTGGAGTTTGATTCCTTCAGATTTAAATTATTGTGGGAGATTTTTTTTTTAATGTTTTATTTCTCTATCTTTTATCCCTCTCTTAATTCCATCTTCCCCTTTCTTTATTTTGCTTTCTGTATGTGATTTTACATTGAATTCAATATTCTAACTGATGCTTCCTGGTTCACACTCTGCGCTGCTCATTAATGAATTTTGTTTAACAGTTATTAACAGTTGCTGGCATCGTTCACACAGATCCCAGATGCTCTGTAGAGGGCACTGTGCTTTTTGGCCCTCTTGTTTTACAGTAAGTTCCAGTGAAAACCCCATAGAAAGTCTTTGGGCAAGTGGAAGGAATAGCTGGTGCCGTTCACTCATTGCTGAGAGCAAAATCCAGCCCATAATTCTTATGCTAAAATTTAAAAAAGGATTCTGCTGATAGGCTTGTCTGCCAGCTTTTTTTCTGGACAGTTATTTTGGATTAGTTGACTGTGCCTTATGTGGATCCATACTGTTATATATGCAGACTATAAATACACTCTCTGTGCAGTCACTGTATAGTTGCATAAGATGGAGACTTGTTTACCTGATATGTACTCAATAAGGTTCACACTGTGTTTATACATGCTGGCACCACTAGAGGGTGCAATTGGTGGAGACCGGGGTTTCCTGCCCTGGTGGCAGGGGCTGTGTAAAAGGGGAGCCACCATGAGGCTGCCTCACTCTGGAGTTTGGAATAAAGGACCAAGGTCACTGCAGTTTGAGTACAACACGTTGCCTCGTGGAGTCATTCATAAGTACATTACGGACATAATACATACTTGTTGGTACCTTTTGTATTTCAGTGAAAGCAATGTGTTGATAAATTAGTATCTGTCATCTGATTGAAAATAATACGATAAACTAAACTCAGCGGAAAAGGTTAGAGCTTGTCCATATAAATTCTTCATTTGTTGTCTGCCTTTGAGAAGTGAAGCAATATCACGGGGAGATCTATTTCCATGTTCTCTCTGTGGACAGTCAATATGATATATTAAAAAAAAGTAAAAGTACTTCAAAAACAGATCTTGATTGTAACCTAGCCTCCGTACCCTCCCCGCCCTCTGTCTAAAGATAAAACCGTAACTGACAGCAACAATCTTTGATACTTGGAATTGATGACTGCAACTGTCTTCTTGGTTTAATATGCTGGTCTGCACAGTTCAATCTGGTACCGTAATGACATCTAAAACCCTACTTTATATGCATTAATGTCAGAATCTGTGATGGAGGTTCAGAGCCAGTATTCTGGAACCTGTAGCATTACAGCTAGCACCAAATTCTTGGAGATATGCATGGACTGGAATTAAGGGCATCAGTAGCACGGTATATAAAATGTAGGGTATCATCAAAATTGGGAAGTATAGCGTTTGTATGAATTTACTGTAAGCCTATAGGATACTGTGTTTGTGCAGCTTGCTCGTTGAGATGTACTGCAGCTGTGGCAATAAACTACACAGTTGCTGCAATTAAACTGAAGGATGCAAGCCATTAAAAATAATTTTTACATAATATTTTAAAGTTACTTCTACATATTTTGATCGGATTCATTCAAGATATGTTGAATGGGATATGCAAAAGCAAATGTTGGGTATGTTTTTTTTTTATAAATGTGATTCACTCTGTCCAATTGTGCCAGGGATCCAGCTGTTTCGAAGTATATAGTAATTCAGTATTCCTCTGCTCTCGATGAGCTTTTTGCCTTCCTGAGTGACAAATCAAAGATGACAGAAGAAAGTTTGAAATTCATTCAGAATCGCAATTTACGCTTTGCAAAATGATAGAATTCAGCTTTGTAGGCTTCATCGGCTTGGTTCAAACAGCATTGTATGCAATTGCAGTGAATAATGAGACTTTTCATTAAAAAAAAAGACTCCAGCCACAATCAAAAACCAGATGGCACTATTTCAATATTTATTTCTCCCCCCACTCCTTGGTACCTCCAGTTTCTTGTGTTTTGCTTCCAACTCTTGGGCTCGTTCAAATTCCTGCTTAAAACCCAACCCTTCGACACTTCGCCCAGTCTCTCCCTTCCTCCCACTCGGGGATGACTCCCAGTAGTGAAATGCCTCAGGTGGTTCTGCTATCGTTACCCAGCCAAACCCTATAAGTTAGCCAGGTAGCAGCAGTATATTCTGCATCATTACCAATTAGCATGGTGGGAAGACCACAAAAGATTTTATTTACTAATTTTAGAATGTTGGCAAAAAAAAAGTGCTTCCAATTAAGAGGCAAATCTGACTGCAAGCTTGTTGTTCAGATCTGGAATCCAATCTCCAAGGGCACCACTGATTGAATATGTTTTTACATGTAATGGATGAAGAACAGATATCGATTACCATTCTTCATCTTCTACCTGGAAGACAGTACTCGATGCAGGGTTTGGTAATCGGCTCTTGCTTTGTTCATATTTGAATGAAATTCATGTAAAATTTCTTATTCCACTATTTTAATGGAAGAGTTAACCCATTTCACATAAAATAGCAGACAAAAGAATTTAATATGAATTCTTCTTCTTGGGCAGTCCCTTGGAGTCGAGGATGACTAATATGAGTTCTCAGGTGACTGATGAGACCAATGCGGGACCTACAGTAGTCTCTGTTACACGTGGGGCAGACGGTGGTTGGAGGAACGGGTGGGTGGGGTGTTTGGGTTGTCGTGTGCTCCTTCCGCTGTTTGCGCTTAGCTTTTGCTTACTCCCGGCGAAGAGACTTTGACACCTTCCTGGATGCTTCTCCTCCACTTTGAGCGGTTGTGGGCCAGGGATTCCCAGGTGTCGATGTTGCACTTTTTCACAAGGAGGCGTTGAAGGTGTCTTTGAAGCGTTTCCTCTTCCCACTTGGGGACTCGCTTGCCGTGTCAGAGCTCTGGGTAGAGTGCTTGTTTTGGAAGTCTAGTATCGGGCATGTGGGCCCGTCCATCGGAGCTCGTCAAGTGTGGTCAATGTTTCGATGCTGGGGATGTTGACCTGAACAAGAACACTGACGTTGGTGCACCTATCCTGCCAATGGATTTGCAAGATCTTGCGGAGGCAGCATTGGTGGTACTTCTCCAGTGCTTTGAGGAAGTAGTTTAGTATTGGTATATGAATATTGCCAGTGAGATTAGGCATGTTGCCCTATTTGATGCCACTTTCCTTCTTTCACTGTCGGCCTTCCCATTGAGTGTGATTGTCCTTCCTCCCTTTCTCCTAGTCGTGTATCCTTGGGCCATTCTCTTTTATGAAGTGTTCCCTCTAGGTTGTGTGTGGTTTTTCTGTTTGTAAACTTTTTTTTTTATTTGTAAACTTTATTTTTAAAAATTGGTGAATAGAATTATTTCATCTGATACTATTACACATTAAAGAAAGGAAGACTTGCATTTATATATAGTCCTTCACGGCCTCCGAACGTCCCAAAGTGCTTTACAGCCAATGAAGTACTTTTAAAGTGTAGTCACTGTTGTAATGTAGTTAATGCAGCAGCCAATTTGTGCACAGCAAGCTCCCACAAAAGACAACATGATAATGACCAGATAATCTGTTTTTCGGTGTTAGTTGAGGGATAAATATTGTCCAGGACACCCCTCCTCTTCTTAGTAATAGTTCCGTGGGATCTTTTACATCCACCTGGGAGGGCAGACGGGGCTTTGGTTTAACATCTCATCCGAAAAACGGCACCTCCGACAGTGCAGCACCCCCTCAGTACCGCACTGGAATGTTAGCCTAGCTTTTGTTATCGTCTCTGATGTAGGACTTGAATCCAAACACTTCTGACTCCGAGGCAAGAGTGACACCCATTGAGCCATGTCTGACACTGAAGGATTTTTAAAAATTGACATTTTTGAAATCGGTAAATAGAAATAATTATGCTGTGAAGGGACGGGTTTGCCCAATGGTGTGACTCATACTCGGAATATTGGCCCAGATAGATTATATTAATGTTTACCACTGATGGGTTTCAGTTTAAAAATGAGTAAAGTATCAAATGATGATAATAGAGACGCTGATGGATTTTTCCTAGTCAAATTACGGGAGAGTATTTTGTTATTGGATATTAAATTAAAGGAAACCTCAATATATAATCACAGAGGTTGAGCAAGTTCCTTCCTCAGTGTTAATTTATCGAGAGCAGCCAGCAGGTGGCGATGATCTGAATAATCAGTGCCGTATTTTGCACCTTAACATGCAAGATTTAATTTCTGGCTCATATCAGAAAGGTATTTAATCCTCATTTTGCATAGTTCACACCACGTGATGACACTCATGAACAATTCCTCACACATGGCGATCCCAAAGCGCACAGTTTGTTTTAAAAACAATAGTCCGCTGTCTCTCTTCGATCATCTGCTTGCTGCAGAAAAGTCTGCATTATAAACCTAATAAACCTACAGCAATAAACAGATCAAAACAGACTGCAATCTCACAGCCATGCAACAAAATGTATACTTGAGGGTCAGTTTAGTTCGGGTGATAGCACTCTTGCCTCTGAATCAGAAGGATGTGGGTTGAAGCTTCACTCCAGGATCTCGAAGTCACTGTTGATACGTCAATGCATTATGGGATGCATGCTGCACTGTCAGAGTTGCCATGTTTTGGGTGAATTGTTTAAAGTGGCTAAAATTTTCCCTTCAACCAGCAACAACAAACACAATCTGATTTACTGAGGTTTCTTTGTATAAATCGTCTGCCGTGTTTGTCTACAATTGTGACTGCTCTTCAAAAATAATGAATTGGCTCTGAAGCGCTTTGGGACATGTAATTAAGTCCGATATAAATGCTTTGTTGCTGTCATCTTTTGAGTTCACTATGCATTGTATCTGGTAAGGCATTCCCATTTATTAGTATGCTTATGAATATATATATATATAAAAAATTAACAATTCTATGTGGGCAAAGGGACAGACAAAACATTACGAAAACTACAGCAATAGAAATAGGGGATATCAGTAAGGGTGAGCAGCCAATATAAACACTATAGGTAGAATTGAATAGAAAAGGGATGCAAGACTTTGGTGGGAGTTGTTTATTGATCTCCATATAGCAGTGATAAACACGGAGATCAGAGAAGCTTGTTGCAAAAGCACCAGTTATAATACAGTCGTTCATTTTCACACCGACCAAATGAAGCAGAACAGTTCGAGTCCCAAAGGCAGCATATTTCTTGAGTGTATTCGGGACTTTTTTTCTGGAACACTGGCCGCTAAATTCGGCTCTGTGGCACCCGTTGTTTGCACGCTACGGTTAGCGATTTGGGTCCAAAATGGCGTTTGTGGCACACTTTTCTGGTGTGGGCTGTGTCGGACGCCATCTTGGCCAGGTTGTTGGCGTGAGTGCAGGAAGTATGCGCCGAAGTATGCAAATCATGACGTTAATCAGGGCGCAACGCTGTTTTGACACCAATGCTGCCATTTTGGAGCTCAACGCTCAAACTTAACGCCTTCTCTTAAACACGCACAGCTGAACACACGTTCAGCAGCGGAAAGGATCCCTCCACCTGCGCTTTGGTTAGGGGGCTGATTGATTTCTACCGGCTGTTGCTGAGTTTGTCTAACTGGTTGGTGTTTTGTAGAGTTCTTTAAAGTTGCTGGAGTCTACAGGGAGTGGTGTTGCAACTGCTGAAGGATTTTATCCTGACATCAAGGATTCTGCACAGACCACTTGCAGTGTAAAGGGCACTCTATAAATGTAATTCTTTCTTAGTGTTCACTCATCTCACAACTGTTTGTGGGACCTTGCTATCTGCAGATTGGCTGCCAGATTTGCCAACATAACAACAGTGACTACATTTTGTAAGTAATTCATCCGCCCTGCAATGCTTTGGGATGCCCTGATAACATGAAAGGTGCTGTATAAAGGCAAGTCTTTCTTTTTTAATCTTTTTGTCCAAAGGTGCTTTATGATATAGGGAGACCAATGGGAAAATGTGGCAAAAAGTACATTCTTATTGTAATCTTGTTGAAGACAAATGAGATTGGAATCAATAATAAAGACAGAATTTTCCACTCTTTTTGCTTGTTTAAATTCAACCTTTTAACCCTCATTGTCAGTTTGTACAGTGGTACCCAGCCAACACTGAATTTTTCTGGCTTGGCTGAATCCTGATTGGCACCCAAGTCCTAAAAATGCTAATCTTTAGGATTCCCTACGGAGCCAATTGCTGAAGCTCCCATGGCTAGTGTGAACTGAGCGTCTAGTTGCTGAGAAGAGATCTGAAATGACAGGTCTCCAAGGAGATGAGAAAGTCTGTGAACAACTCCCGTGAGGTGAGAGATGTTTTTAAAAGTTTATTTTTGACATATTTTGTCTTTACTGTAATTCTTTAGGTGATCCATTGACCCAAGTCACACACCATACATTTACAGTTGTTGAATATATCCACTTGTTTCTCGCATCAGTGAGCTTTCAGCTATTTTTGAAGTGTAATTAAATTAATTATTACTCTTTCCTCCGAATCCTTTCACTTAGTACGTGCTAAATCAATGATGTTGGAAAAAAAAATTAAATCTAACTTTGCTTGTGTAAAGTGACAACATTGCAATTGTTGGATTGCATGGACTGCATTCAAAATCAAGGGCGAAAGAACTTGCATTTATATCGTGCCTTTCTTGTCCTCAGGACATCCTAAAGTGCTTCATAGCCAATGAAGTACTTTTGTGGAGTAACAAGGCAGCCAGTTTGCCCACAGCAAGTTCCCACAAACATTAAGAGATACATGACCAGATAATCTATTCTAGTGATGGTGTTGGAGGGATAAATCCCCCGATCTCTTCAGAATAGTGTGTCGAATCTTGAGTGTCCCCTGATCAGGCAGGTGGGGTCTTGGTTTAACATCGCATCCGAAAAAGAGCACCTCCGACAGTGCAGCGCTCCCTCAGTACTGCACTGGAGTGTCAGCCTAGATTATGTGCTCAGCTCTCGAGTCGGTCTCGAACCCATAACCTTCCCACTACCACTGAGGAAGATTTGTGCACTGAAAAATGGAAACTATAAAATCAAAAAGAAGCAAAAGCTACCACCAAGCAACAAATGAAGAAGACGACAGAATTTATGATTTTGCTTCTTTTTAATTTCTCTGGTCTTGCCACCTCCCCATCTCCCTCCTGCCAAGGACAAAAGTACGAAGCAAGCTCTTTTCCTCTCACGTCTTTGGGGTCATCTCTACCGTCACACAAGAATGGAAGATTGAGTAAGCAACTTATTCCCAGCCCCACTGCGAATGCTGCTTTTATACCAGTTGCAAAGAATTGTATGGGTTGATGCTTCTTCACAATGTTCGTTCTCCCTCCCTCAGCTCAAAAAAGTGAGGTTTTAAAATCATACCTGGCCTGCAATATGGTTTAGTGCCCAAGATCCAACGTTCCCTGCTGTTCCTGATGGAGCCACATCACTAGAAGTTTCGAGCAGGAAGGGAGAGCCTACTTAATTTTCTTTCCAGTGTGGGAGCTCTTAACATTAAAAGAAAGACATTTATGACATGTATGCCTTAGTCTATAAAAAGGCACATTACTCAAAAGGAATTTCCCTTAGACTTTCCTGTCCCTTCATATAGCTAATGTTAATGTTTTAGCATGTTGAAAAAAACATGATGCAAGTTGCCAAAGTGCAATGCAATGGACAATGCATCCAACTTAACTGAAGGGAGAGGGCAACCTAAGTGAGTGGGTAAAACTTTGGCAGATGGAGTTCAATGTGGGAAGTGTGAAGTCATCCACTTTGGATCTGAGAGATGCAAATTGGAAATGTTCTTACTGGTGAGAGACTATGGGCTAGAGTTTCCTCTCGAATCACCCAATTACCGCCAAATACATTTGGATGTCCATGTACACAGATCACTAAATGATAGTGCACAAGTACAAAAGGGCTAATGGAGTTTTGACCTTTATCTCAAGGGGATTGGAAGACAAAAGTGAGTATGCTTCAGTCGTACAGAGCCTTGGTGAGACTCCATCAGGAGTACTGCATTCATTTTAGGGTACCAAAGCTCAGGAAAGATATATTGGCCTTGGAGGAGATAGTGCAGATTCACCAGAATGATACCAAGGGTTAAACAACAGGTTGCATAAACTGGTTTGTATTACCTCCAGTTTATTAAGTTGAGGGGTGATTGAGGTCTTTAAAATGATGAAGGGATTCAATAGGGTAGATACGCAGAAACTATTTCCTCCAGTGGGAGAGCAAAAGGGCATAATCTTAAAATTAGAGCTAATCCATTCATGAGTGAAATCAGGAAACACTTTCTTACAAAAAGCTGGAACTCTGTCCCATAAAAGGCTGTGGATGCTGGGTTAGTTGAAATTTTGAAGACTCAGATTAATAGATTTTTAGTAGGTAAGGATCTCAAGGGAAATGGAGCAAAGACTGGTAAATGGAGCTGAGGTACCGATCAGCTACGACCTAACTGAATGACACAACAGGCTCGAGGGGCGAAATGGCCAACTCCTGTTCCTCTGTTCCCATGACCTCTGTTTACAGCCTCATGTGAAGGGTAATTAGATATTTGTTTCCAAAGCACTGCTTAGTGAACAGCCTCATATCTCACTAATGATTTTCTTTTTGATGCATTCAAATGAGTTACTACAATTTATTACATACAGTTTATCTGTTTTTACTGGAACTTGCCTCACTCCTTTTTGTAAAGTGGCTTGTTTGTACGATTAGATATTGCCAGCCAGTCGGCTATTTCAGGAGTCTGTAAACTGCGCAGTATTTTATTTGTTTAAAAACCAAAAATATGGGAAATGCACAGCGGACTGATCAGCGTCTAAAGGGTTAAAGTTTCAACCGTACCTTTCGTCAGAAGTGAGAACCGATCTGTTTAACTTGATCACTTCAAAGATGAAAACTTCTCTTTTTGGTCGAAACTAAACCACATTCTTTTTACATTCTTTGAGACTCAAGGTGACAAGTGCTGACCACTTTGGAAATGTTTACCCTGAAGTCAACTGTAAATTGTAAATGGAGATTGTTACATAGATATTACATCGATCTAGAACAGGCCATTCAGCCCAACTAATTTATGCCGGTGTTTATGCTCCACACGGGCCTCCCCCCTCTACATACTTTTCTATTTCTTTCCCCTCATGTACTTACCTAGCTTCCCATTAAATACAGCTATGCTTTTCGCCCCAATCATTCCTTTCGGTAGCAAGTTCCACACTCTGGGTAAAGAAGTTTCTCCTGAATTCCTTATTGGATTTATTCGTGACGATCTTATATTTCTGTCCTATCTATCACAGAACCATGGATAAAATTATCAGCTGTGAAAGGGGAATATGCTGCTTCATATATTGCCTACCTCCTTGATTCACTCTCTTACGAGTTTAGAATGAGAAACGGTTATCTAAAAAGGAGTGGCAGAGTAGAGACTAGATATTTATTTCCCTGCAGAGTGGGAAAATTATGCAGCCAAGATTCCCCATATTCTTTTCACATAGCCACTGCCAACTATTTTCAAAGAAGTGAGAGCAGGTTGCCTGCATATCTCGTGTCTGAGGAAAGTTATTTAGACAGTGGAGAATACCTAAACAATGGAATAAGGAAAAATAATAAATACAATTCTTTGTAAACTGCATTCCAGACTCATTTTGCAAAGCAAAAAGCTAAACGCTTTCAAACGTGTCACAAAATATATCTGAATAGTAAATTATCGTGTAGAATAATTCGCAGTAAGTGCAGGAGAAGCTAGAGCAGGAGAACTTGCATTCAGCCCTCTGATTCCCCACAAAGCAAATCAAAAATCTCAGCTGGTCAGTGAAAGGGAAAGGTGTTGATGAAATATCGATGCAGGATGCTTTCGCAAAGCGAAGGCGAGGAAATTGGAACAGTGCTGCTCGTTGGCAATTTGCAACGGTTGAGGAACAGGTCACTTGAGTACCATCTTGGCTCGGGTAACATATTGTGCAGGGATTCAAAATAAAGCAAAGAAGAAATTATACAAACCTGGGCAAGGAATGTTTTATGTCGTGCCAAACATAGAGTCAACGAAACTTGCAGCACAGAAAGAGGCCATTTGGCCCGTCGTGCCTGTGCTGGCTCTTTGAAAGAGCAGTTGTGCTTAGTCCCACATTCTTGCATTTTTCCCGTAATCCTGTAAGTTCCTCCAGTACTTGTCCAACTCCATTTTAAAATTATTTATGGAATCGGCTTCCACCACCTTTTTAGGTAGAGCGTTTCAGATTCTGACAACTCAGTGAAAACATTTCTCCTCATCTCCCCTCTAGATCTTTTGCCAGTTATTTTAAATCTATTACCTCTGGTTGTTGACGCACTCGCCAGAGGGGGAATAGTTTCTCTCTTATCTACTCTATCAAAACCGCTCATCTTGAAAACCTCTCATCAGCTCACGTCTGAACCTTCTCTATTCCAAGGAGAACAGTCCTAACTTTTCAAATCTCTCCTCATAGCTGAAGTTCCTCATCAAGGGAGTCGCGGGTTATGGAGAGAGGGCAGGGAAGTAGAATTGAGGCCAAGATCAGATCAGCGACGATCTTATTAAATGGCAGAGCAGGCTCGAGGGGCCAAATGGCTAACTCCTGCTCCTAGTTCTTATGTTCTTATCCCTGATAACATCCTGGTAAACCTTCTTTGTATCCTTACTGAGAGAGAGTGTGTGGTGCCCAGAATTGTCCACCGTACTCCAGCTGAGGTCTAATCAGCGATTTACAAAGTTTTAGCATGATCTTTTTTGCTTTTATATTCTATTCCTCTATTTATAAACCCAAATACCTCTCAAGCTTTTTTAACCACCTCATCAACTTGCCATGCCACCTTTTTTAAAGATGTGTGTATGTGGACACCAAGATCTCTGCTCATCTACACTTTCAAAATAGTGGCATTTCTAGTATACTGTCTTTCCATATTTGTCCTCCCAAAGGACATCACTTTACACCTCACCACATTGAACTCCATCTGCCATGCTGCTATGTCATCCTGAAGCCTGTCACTATCCTCATCACTATCTACTACTTTGCCAAGTTTCGTATTGTCTCCAAACTTTAGAGTGCTGCTCCCTACACCCGAGTAGGGTGCAAAGAGTACTGGACCCAAAACTGACCCATGGGGAACACCACTGCAAACCTCCTCCCAGTCTGAAAAACACCTGCTTTACTTTTTTGAAAAGCACATTGTGACCCAAAGAATGTTTCCTTCATGTGTGCGTCAACATCACATCAGAAGTGAATTTACTATTTGAGTGGTCCTCCCAGTCACTTTGTTACAGCGCATATTTCAGCATTTCATTGGCTGTAAATTTTTGGTTGACTTTCGCTCAAATTTTGTTCAAATTAATTTTAAAATAAATTTAATCATGTTCCTCAGTATTATTGTGCTGCATTTAATCTTTATCTGCAAAGACAAAATCAATAACAGAAATTTACAAGTGGTTTCAATGATAAAGTGGAAAAGATTCTGTTTTGTATTATGCTGGTGACGGGGCTGAACAGTCGTACCACAGTCTGCACAGATAATCAATTTCACCTTGTTATCATATTTCTCATGATGCAGTACTCTGAGCTTTCATTTGAAAATATCGCAGCTTCAATTATAATATTTACTACCAATTGATGCTTGTCGATTGTGGAAATGGAGCAGTTGCTTTCCTCGAGTTCTCCGACTCCATCTTTTCTGAAGACAGTGAGACTTCCTGCAATCTCTTGCTGTGGTTTTGATAGCAGCGCCTGTGAAAACGTACTCTTTAACAAAAGTCATTAGCTTGAGAAGGAGGTGGGCGTAAAGGGAAAAAACTAGAGGCTGGGAGAAATCCCTCGATTTCTGCCACCAACTGCATTGTCACCAAATAGCCATTCTGCATTCGTGAGCCTGACTCATGCTCTCATTTATGACATGGCTTGATGAATGAGCACATTGAAGCCCATCAGAAATGGCCACTTTGTTCCAGAAAAAAAATGTTTTTCTCAAGGGCATGCTCTGTGCTTCACCTGGGTCTTGCAATAGCTGTGTTTGCTGTTTTTTCTTGTCTGATGACTGGTCAGCAGTTTTATCACTGCGTCAGTTGTTGCTTTTTTAAATCATTTTTTGATCCCCTGTCTTCTCCAAAACTTTTTATATATTCTTGTGAATGTCAAAAGTTAAATAAGTTGGTGATCTTTCATAGAGAGACTATTTTCATTCCCTAGACTCTAGAAGGCTCCCCGTGGATCGGAAGATCGCAAATGTTAACCCTGCTCTTCAAGAAAGGAGGGGGAGATCAAACAGGGAACTATAGACCAGTTAGCCTGACATCAGCAGTACGAAAAAGGCTAGAATCTATTATTAAAGACATAGTAACTTAGAAAAGGTTGGACAAAGGCAACATGGATTTATGAAAGGGAAATTGTGTTTAACAAATCTAACAGTTTTTTGATGTTGTAACGTGCAAGGTAGATAAGGGCAAACCAGTGAATGTAGTATATTTGGATTTGCAGAAAGCATTTGATAAGGTGCCACACGAAGTGATTATACAAAATTAGGTCTCATGGGATTGGAGGTAATACATTAGCATGCATTGGTTAATGGACAGAAAACACAGAGTGGGAATAAACTGCATCCCAGAGTACTTAAGGAGGTGGCCTTGGAAATAGTGGATGCGTTGACAGTCATTTTCCAACATTCCATTGACTTTGGATCAGTTCCTATGGAGTGGAGGGTAGCCAATGTAACCCCACTTTTTAAAAAAGGAGGGAGAGAGAAAACAGGGAATTATAGACCGGTCAGCCTGACATCGGTAGTGGGTAAAATGATGGAATCAATTATTAAGGATGTCATAGCAGTGCATTTGGAAAGAGGTGACATGATAGGTCCAAGTCAGCATGGATTTGTGAAAGGGAAATCATGCTTGACAAATCTTCTGGAATTTTTTGAGGATGTTTCCAGTAGAGTGGATAAGGGAGAACCAGTTGATGTGGTATATTTGGACTTTCAGAAGGCGTTCGACAAGATCCCACACAAGAGATTGATGTGCAAAGTTAGAGCACATGGGATTGGGGGTAGTGTACTGACATGGATTGAGAACTGGTTGTCAGACAGGAAGCAAAGAGTAGGAGTAAATGGGTACTTTTCAGAATGGCAGGCAGTGACTAGTGGGGTACCGCAAGGTTCTGTGCTGGGGCCCCAGCTGTTTACACTGTACATTAATGATTTAGATGAGGGGATTAAATGTAGTATCTCCAAATTTGCGGATGACACTAAGTTGGGTGGCAGTGTGAGCTGCGAGGAGGATGCTGTGAGGCTGCAGAGCGACTTGGATAGGTTAGGTGAGTGGGCAAATGCATGGCAGATGAAGTATAATGTGGATAAATGTGAGGTTATCCACTTTGGTGGTAAAAACAGAGAGACAGACTATTATCTGAATGGTGACAGATTAGGAAAAGGGGAGGTGCAAAGAGACCTGGGTGTCATGGTACATCAGTCATTGAAGGTTGGCATGCAGGTACAGCAGGCGGTTAAGAAAGCAAATGGCATGTTGGCCTTCATAGCAAGGGGATTTGAGTACAGGGGCAGGGAGGTGTTGCTACAGTTGTACAGGGCATTGGTGAGGCCACACCTGGAGTATTGTGTACAGTTTTGGTCTCCTAACCTGAGGAAGGACATTCTTGCTATTGAGGGAGTGCAGCGCAGGTTCACCAGACTGATTCCCGGGATGGCGGGACTGACCTATCAAGAAAGACTGGATCAACTGGGCTTGTATTCACTGGAGTTCAGAAGAATGAGAGGGGACCTCATAGAAACATATAAAATTCTGACGGGGTTAGACAGGTTAGATGCAGGAAGAATGTTCCCAATGTTGGGGAAGTCCAGAACCAGGGGTCACAGTCTAAGGATAAGGGGTAAGCCATTTAGGACCGAGATGCGGAGGAACTTCTTCACCCAGAGAGTGGTGAACCTGTGGAATTCTCTACCACAGAAAGTTGTTGAGGCCAATTCACTAAATATATTCAAAAAGGAGTTAGATGAGGTCCTTACTGCTAGGGGAATCAAGGGGTATGGCGAGAAAGCAGGAATGGGGTACTGAAGTTGAATGTTCAGCCATGAACTCATTGAATGGCGGTGCAGGCTAGAAGGGCCGAATGGCCTACTCCTGCACCTATTTTCTATGTTTCTATTTTCGGGTTGGCAGGCTGTAACTCGTGGGGTACTGCAAGGATTCGTGCTTGGGCCTCACGTATTTACAATCTATATCAATGACTTAGCTGAGGGGACCAAGTGTAATAGATCCAAGTTTGCTGATGATACAAAGTTAGGTGGGAAAGTAAGCTGTGAGGAGGATGCAAAGGGATACAGATAGATAAGTGAGTGGGCAAGGACATGGCAGATGGAATACAATGTGGAGAAATATGAAGTTATTCACTTTGGTAGGAAAAATAGAAAAGAAGCATACTTTTTGAAATGATGAGAGATTTGGAAATGTTGGGTGTTCAGAGGGGCGTGGGTGTCCTTATACACGAATCACTGAAAGTTAACATGCAAGTAATTAGAAAAGCAAATGATATGTTAGCCTTTATTACAGAAGGATTGGAATACAAGAGTAAAGAAGTCTTGCTGCAATTATATAGGGCCTTGGTGAGACCACACCTGGAGTACTGTGTACACTCTTGGCCTCTTTACCTAAGGAAGGATCATACTAGTCTCCGAGGGAGTGCAACAAAGGTTCACTTGACTGATTCCTGGATGGGGGGGAGGGGGGCATATTATCCTATAAGGAAAGATTGAGGAGACTCGGCCTATGTTCCCTAGATTTAGAAGAATGAGAGGTTATCTCATTGAAACATGAAATTTTTACAGGGCTTGACAAGGTATAGATGCAGGGATGTTTCCTCTGGCTGGGGAATCTAGAACTAGGGATCACATTCTCAGAAAAAGGGGTCAGCCATTTAGGACTGAGATGAGGAGAAATTACTTCACACAAAAGGTTGTGAATTGTTGGAAATCTCTACCTCAGAGGGCTGTGGATGCTCAGTCATTGAATCTATTCAAGATAGAGATTGATAGATTTTTGAATATTAAGGGAATCAAGAGATATGGGCATCGTGCAGGAAAGTGGAGTTGAGTTAGAAGATCAGCCATGATATTGAATGGCAGAGCAGGTTCGAAAGGCCGAATGGCCTACTCCTGCTCCTATTTCTTATGCTCTTAAAGATGCTGTGATTTTTTTAAATAATTGTCCCTGATTCAGGTTGACCTCAGTGAAAAATCTATACACACACAAGTATACCTTAGATTTCAGTAGTGGGTAAAATGATGGAATCAATTATTAAGGATGTCATAGCAGCGCATTTGGAAAATGGTGACATGATAGGTCCAAGTCAGCATGGATTTGTGAAAGGGAGATCATGCTTGACAAATCTTCTGGAATTTTTTGAGGATGTTTCCAATAAAGTGGACAAAGGAGTACCAGTTGATGTGGTATATTTGGACTTTCAGAAAGCTTTCGACAAGGTCCCACACAGGAGATTAATGTGCAAAGTTAAAGCACATGGGATTGGGGGTAGTGTGCTGACGTGGATTGAGAACTGGTTGTCAGACAGGAAGCAAAGAGTAGGAGTAAATGGGTACTTTTCGGAATGGCAGGCAGTGACTAGTGGGGTACCGCAGGGTTCTGTGCTGGGGCCCCAGCTGTTTACATTGTACATTAATGATTTAGACGAGGGGATTAAATGTAGTATCTCCAAATTTGCGGATGACACTAAGTTGGGTGGCAGTGTGAGCTGCGAGGAGGATGCTATGAGGCTACAGAGTGACTTGGATAGGTTAGGTGAGTGGGCAAATGCGTGGCAGATGAAGTATAATGTGGATAAATGTGAGGTTATCCACTTTGGTGGTAAAAACAGAGAGACAGACTATTATCTGAATGGTGACAGATTAGGAAAAGGGGAGGTGCAACGAGACCTGGGTGTCATGGTACATCAGTCATTGAAGGTTGGCATGCAGGTACAGCAGGCGGTTAAGAAAGCAAATGGCATGTTGGCCTTCATAGCGAGGGGATTTGAGTACAGGGGCAGGGAGGTGTTGCTACAGTTGTACAGGGCCTTGGTGAGGCCACACCTGGAGTATTGTGTACAGTTTTGGTCTCCTAACTTGAGGAAGGACATTCTTGCTATTGAGGGAGTGCAGCGAAGATTCACCAGACTGATTCCCGGGATGGTGGGACTGACCTATCAAGAAAGACTGGATCAACTGGGCTTGTATTCACTGGAGTTCAGAAGAGTGAGAGGGGACCTCATAGAAACGTTTAAAATTCTGACGGGTTTGGACAGGTTGGATGCAGGAAGAATGTTCCCAATGTTGGGGAAGTCCAGAACCAGGGGTCACAGTCTAAGGATAAGGGGTAAGCCATTTAGGACCGAGATAAGGAGAAACTTCTTCACCCAGAGAGTGGTGAACCTGTGGAATTCTCTACCACAGAAAGTAGTTGAGGCCAATTCACTAAATATATTCAAAAGGGAGTTAGATGAAGTCCTTACTACTCGGGGGATCAAGGGGTATGGCGTGAAAGCAGGAAGGGGTTACTGAAGTTTCATGTTCAGCCATGAACTCATTGAATGGCGGTGCAGGCTAGAAGGGCTGAATGACCTGCTCCTGCACCTATTTTCTATGTTTCTATGTTTCAGCTTGGGTATGAGATCTTATATAATGGAACAAATGCTCAAACGGGGACAATTTTAACCTAAGCCTCAAATTGACAATATCGGGCGCTTCGCTGGTTTTACACCTCACCCGATTTTACACTCCACTAAAGTCAGTGGAGGCTAATATTGGAATGGGGTGTAAAACCTGCCTTCCACCCAATCCCGTAGGTTTCCCACCCAGCAATTTAGCTTAAAATTACCCCCCGTGTGACCATTAAGTGGTTATTTGAAACTTGGGATGTCTAAGGAAGTCTAGCTTTTAACAAGCGAGTATATGACTCATACAGCAATGCTGTGGAATTGCTATCTCAATTCACAGGTTTGCGAGTTCTGTGATTCGGAGGCAGTGTAGTGACACAAGTTGGAAAGCTAATGAATTATGCCGCAATATAATGGAATAAAGGCTGTAGCATGATTTTTTTAATTAAAAAATATATATTGAGTTAAAGAAGTCTCTTGATCCAAGATTAGATTATTTTGCTGATTTAATTTACTAATGGCAGCATCGATGTACATAGCAGGTATTTCCTGTAATCGTAACAAACCAATTGTGCTTCTATTATGAATGCCTGTTTAAACCTTAGATATTGGCCCCGTTTAGAAATTGGTGAATGGAGTGAAACTTTGCAGACACTGATGTATTTTCCTTGCTGATTAGATTTTGTGAATCCTGTCTAGTTGCACACTCAAATAATGTATTCTACATGTAGATTGAATACAACACTGTTAAATTATAGATTGGATGTAATTCATTGTATGTGAGCTACTTTGAGATGATTCTGAAAGATTTGATGAGGTGCTCGAAAATGCAGGTACTTGTTTCATTCATGACATGATCTGAAAACGTAAAAAAAAATAATGTATTAAAAAAGCAGATCTTTGAAATAATATTGCCATTCTTGCAGTTGCTGATGATAGGTTAGATAGAAGGTTTACTTTTTAAATCTCTGCTCGAGGGAGATATTTTAATATAATGCATTACACCTGTAGTGAAAAGCTTAGAGTTCATCACACCAGCATCCAAGAATTTGTTCTTCCAAACTGTTCAACAGACGAAGCTCTTGCACAGAATAATGTTGGTATATGAATGCTTTTAGCTCACAGTTGTAGTATGTGTCAAAATGTTGTGCTTCATATCTGTATTTATTTGTACATAAACAAATTACTTCTCTGTAAAATCTAATTAAAGTTAATGCCTGGCATTCCCAAGTAATTGTAGTCGTGTAATGCAAGACTAAATTGATTACGCCAAACAAGGCAATTAATAATCTTCAAAAAGACCAGATAAATTCTCCATGCCTTACCTTTATATTGTTCTCATGGATTTCACACTGTGAAAGAAAACCCTGGGAAGCAGATGAGAGATAACTGCATTTTGGATGGAGATATGGTCGATGTAATAATAAGGTGCCAGAATGAGCAATATAATAATTGCCTGGAGCATTCGTGTTAGTTAATGGCCGCCACGCTAAGCCGAGTAAATCTGCCTGGGGACTGGAGAATAGTGGCACAGCGCTTACCTTGCATGCAACACCTCCTGGTAGCGTGAGTGGCGACCTCTGAGGCGAAGTTCCTGTCTCGAAGTGCCATTCACAAGTTGCATAGCTTCTGGGAGCAAGCCTGTGGAGCTTGTACAGAATTGTGGGTAATTAACAGGGATATGACCTAAAGGGACAATGCACTCACATGTAATATAAATTAAAATGCAATTAAAAAAATGAAATTTTCAGCCCTTACTGGCTTAAGCACTAACACAAATGTCTCAGCAAGCCAGGGAAGGGGCACCTAAGGTCTTGCACACAGCACTCCAGCTTTGTGCAAAGGGTCAACACTACAACACTGCTCCTCGCCGCAGGAGCCAGGAGGCCCTCCATAAAGAACGATGTGGGACTACATCACTGAGGCTGTCACTGCCAGCAGTGTCGCCCCCATCGCCTGGCTCCAGTGCCCAAAGAAGCTTCATGACCTCAGACCACTGGTCAAGGTCAGTGAATGCATCTTCAAAAGCCAGCTCCTAACAATTGCACCACTGCTCAATCCACGACCCCCTCCCTCAATCACTCACCTACCAACAACCTGCACCAATCACAAGGCACATCTCCCATTCCTAGCCTCACCTCACCCTCTTGGATGAGACGGTGCAGACCATTCTTGGCAGGTGCATGGCTGAGCCCTTGGCCAGCGGTGGGACTGAAAGGATAAAAGATGCTGATACCCTCTTACGTTATCCTCCTTCTGGCAAGCACCTCTTGCTTTCCAGCCCTTCCCTCATCACCACTCCACACTTGTGCCTTCCACATTTCACACCCCAAAGAAAGGCGGCCTGCCCAACCAGTGGTTGACCCAAGAAGAGGGAGAGGAGAGAGAAGAAGAAGATTGATTTGATACTCCAAGCCACCAACTCCTCGAGGTCTACCAGCAAGGCCATTTGCAGTGTCCCCCACTGAGCCTTCCACCAGCCATGCTGCAGCCACTGGGGTAGCACTGTGTGACATCAGTAGGATAGGCAAAGGCACACACGAGACAGTCACTAAGAGAATGCATAAAGGTGATGAGTTGATTTTTTGATGTCATATTGGATGGATAGATGTATAAAGTTCGATTGGAAAGTTTGCTTTTTTGTGGCTTTTATTGTAGCATGCTGTGATGGTCAGTAATGGAGGGAAGGTAAGGTGTGGGACAAACGTTGAAAGGAGAATTGGGGAATGTGGTCACTGGTACTGCAGACTGCTGATTCCATCCCAGAAAGGGGCTGTCTGGGTTGCATCCTTCCTTCTGCTGCATCCTCTTTGGCTTCTTACTCTTCTGTGTCTTTCGCTCCTCTCTACGAGTAGATGCTGTAAATCTGAAATTGCAGCATAAAATTCTGGAAATACTCAACAGGTCAGGTAGCATCTTGACATGAACTCGGTTTCTCTCCCACGGATGTTACCTAACCTGAGCATTTGCAGCATTTTCTGTCTTCTCAGAGGCCTTCTTTCACCAGCCAAGGCCTGACAATTGTCCAGCAGCACTCCCTACACACTTTAAAAAAAAAACTTAACATCTATTGCAGCAAACCACTACTTCAATACCCATCAACTACAGGCCAGTTAGTTTAACCTCGGTAGTGGGGAAGCTTTTAGAAACAGTAATCAGGGACAGCATTAACAGTCACTTGGATAGGGATGGATTAATTAAGCATGGATTTGTTAAAAGCAAATCGTGTTTAACCCACTTGATCGAGTTTTTAATGAGGTTAATGTGGATGACGTAATGTACATGGATTTGTGAGCTACAAAAGGCATTTGACAAAGTGCCACATGATAGGCTTGCCAGCAAAATTGAAGCCCAAGGAATAACGAGGACAGTGGCAGCCTGGATACAAAATTGACGAAGTGACAGGAAACAGAGAGTAGTGGTGAACAGTTGTTTTTCGGACTGGAGGAAGGTATACAGTGGTGGTCCCCAGGGGTCGGTACTGAGACCACTGCTTTTCATGATGTATATTAATAACTTAGATGTGGGTGTACAGGGCACAATTTCAACAGTGAGGAGGATATTGATAGACTTCAGAAAGACATGGACAGGCTGGTGACATGGGCGGACATGTGGCAGATCAAATTTAACGCAAAAAAATGTGAAGTGATACATTTTGGTAGAAAGAATGAGGAGAGGACATATAAACTAAATGGTACAATCCTAAAGGGAGTGCAGAAACTGAAAGATCTGGGGGTATGTGTACATAAATCATTGAAGGTGGCAGGGCAGGTTGAGAAAGCAATTAAAAAGGCTTACGGGTTCCTAGGCTTCATAAATAGAGATGTAGAATACAAAAGTGTGGAGATTATGATGAACCTGTATAAAACACTGGTTTGGCCCAACTGGAGTATTGTGTCCAATTCTGGGCACCACACCTTTGGGAAGGTACAGAAAAGATTTATGAGAATTATTCCAGGAATGAGGGACTTCAGTTATGTTGATAGACTGGAGAAGTTGGGGTTGTTCTTCTTAGAGCAGAGAATATTGAGAGGAGATTTGATAGAGGTGTTCAATATCATGAGGGGTCTGGACAGAGTAGCTAGAGAGAAACTGTTCCCATTGGCAGTAGGGTTGAGAACCAGAGGACACAGATGTAAGGTGATTGGCAAAAGAACCAAAGGCGACACAGTAAAAAAAACTTATTTACGCAGCGAGTGGTTAAAATCTGGAATGCACTGCCAGAAGGGGTGGTGGAGGCAGACTCAATTTTATCTTTCAAAAGGCAGTTGGATAAGTATCTGAAGAAAAAATATTTGCAAGCCTATGGGGAAAGGGCAGGGGAGTGGGACTAGCTGAGATTGGCACGGGCTCAATGGCCCCCTTCCATGCTGTAACCATTCTATGGGCCCAAGTTTCCGCCCTCTGGAAAAACGGCGCATCTCCAGAAGATGTGGCGAGTTTCTGGAATGAAAAGGGCGCCGCAAACTTACCTTGTGATTCTCTGGTCTTGTCAGGACGTCTTCGTGCTCGTCGTGGCGCAGCACAAGGGGGCGGGGGCGGAGCCAGGTCCCGGCGCTGAAAACAGTTCCGGGACTTCTGCACGTGCACGCTTGAATGTGCGCGCATGTGCAGTAGCTCCAGGCCCTCGAGGTTACGTGGGAGGTGCCCTACCCTAGCCCAGGCCGAATGGGCTCACAGGGTGAGGATCGGGACTCGGACCTCCCTCCCATTCAGCTGCCTCCCTCTCCCTCCCGTTTAGTTACCTCCCTCTCCCTCCCGTTCAGCCTTCCCCCCCCCTCCCCCTCCCTCTATTCCCCCCCCACCCTCTTCCTTCCCCCTTCTCTCCCCCTCCCCCCTCTTCTCTCCCCCTCCCCCCTCTTCTCTCCCCCTCCCCCCTCTTCTCTCCCCCTCCCCCCTCTTCTCTCCCCCTCCCCCCCTCTTCTCTCCCCCTCCCCCCTCTTCTCTCCCCTCTTCTCTCCCCCCTCTTCTCTCTCTTCTCCCCTTCTTCTCTCCCCCGCCCACCCAGCATCTCGCTGGGGGCGGGCCCCGCCCGAAGCGTCGTCGGCAGTGGCCTGTTCAGGCTCTCCTTTCCCCCACCCCCACCCCTCCCCTCCCACTCCTCTCTCTTCCCCCTCCTCTCTCCTCCCCTCCCTCCTTCCCGCTCCTCTCCTCCCCGCTCCTCTCCTCCCCCTCCTCTCACTCCCTCCCCCTCACTCCCTCCTCCCTGCTCCTCTCCTCCCCCTCCTCTCACTCCCTCCCCCTCACTCCCTCCTCCCCCTCCTCTCACTCCCTCCCCCCCACTCCCTCCCCCCCACTCCCTCCCCCCCACTCCCTCCCCCCCACTCCCTCCCCCCCACTCCCTCCCCCCCACTCCCTCCCCCCCACTCCCTCCCCCCCACTCCCTCCCCCCCCACTCCCTCCTCCTCTCCCTCTCCCTCCCCCACCTCCCTCTCCCCTCCTCTCCCTCCCCCCTCCTCTCCCTCCCCCCATCTCTCCCCTTCCTCCCCCCTCCTCTCATCCCCCCCTCCCGTTTCTCCCCCCTCCTCTCCCGTTCCTCCCCCCTCCTCTCCCTCCTTCCCTCCCTCTCCCTCCTTCCCTCCCTCTCCCCTTCCTCCTCCCTCCTTCCTCCCTCTCCCCTCCCTCCTCCCTCCTTCCACCCTCTCCCCACCCTCCCCCTCCCCTCTATCCCTCCCCCCCTCCCCTCTATCCCTCCCCCCCTCCCCTCTATCCCTCCCCCCCTCCCCTCTATCCCTCCCCCCCTCCCCTCTATCCCTCCCCCCCTCCCCTCTATCCCTCCCCCCTCCCCTCTATCCCTCCCCCTCCCCTCTATCCCTACCCCCTCCCCTCTATCCATCACCCCTCCCCTCTATCCATCACCCCCTCCCCTCTATCCCTCCCCCCCTCCCCTCTATCCCTCCCCCTCCTTCCCTCCCTCCCTCTCCTTCCCTCCCTCTCCTTCCCTCCCTCTCCCTCCTTCCCTCTCCCTCCTTCCCTCCCTCTCCCTCTCCTTCCCTCCCTCTCCCTCCCCCCTCTTCCTCCTCCCCTCTCCTCTCCTCCCAGCTCTCCTCTTCCCCCTCCCCTCCCCTCCTCTCCTCTCCCTCCCTCCCACCTCCCTCCCCCCCTCCTCCCTCCCTCCCTCCTCCCTCCCTCCCACCTCCCTCCCCCATCCTCCCTCCTTCCCCCTCCTCTCCCTCCCTCTCTTCCCCCTCCTTTCCCTCCCTCCCTTCCCCCTCCTCTCCCTCCCTCCCTTCCCCCTCCTCTCCCTCCCTCCCTTCCCCCTCCTCTCCCTCCCTCCCTTCCCCCTCCTCTCCCTCCCTCCCTTCCCCCTCCTCTCCCTCCCTCCCTTCCCCCTCCTCTCCCTCCCTCCCTTCCCCCTCCTCTCCCTCCCTCCCTTCCCCCTCCTCTCCCTCCCTCCCTTCTCCCTCTCTTCCCCCCTCTCTCCCCCCACCCCTCGCTGTCAGAAACACAGAGACACTGACAGAGACAGAGAGAGAGAGACACTGGGGGGTGGGGGGCCCGTCCCAGCACGCTGTTGGTGGGCTACGGGTGCTGCATTAGGTGAGTAGAAACTTAATTTTTTATTGATTTTTTAAAAAATTTTAATTTTTAATTTTTTTTGGATTGATTTATTGGTTAATTTATTGATTTATTTATCATTTATTATTGATGATGGCTCTTTATTTGTAAAAGTGAAGTGTTTATTGTTTGTAAACCCTCCTCTTTCCCCTCCCCCCCCCCCTCTGCCATCTCTCGTTCCCTACGCCTGATTTATAAGATTAGGCAAGGTTTTTCTAAGCGTACAAAAATCTACACTTACTCCATTCTTCGCTGCCTAAACTTGCAAAATAGGCATAAGTGGCTGGACACACACCCCCTTTTGAAAAAAAAACTGTTCTAAAATGAAACTGTTCTAAAATGAAACTGTTCTAACTCACTAGAACTGGAGCAAACTAAATGCCGAGAATTGCAATCTCTAAGATGCTCCATTCTAAACTAGTTCCTCCAAAAAAATAGGAGTATCTCAGGCCGAAACTTAAGCCCTGTGATTCTATGCTGGACTTTCCCTAAAGCCCCTCACCCACCTGATTGCCGTCCAGAAACACCGCTAACATTCTGCAACTAACGCTGGCGAAATGTCCATAATAAAGGAAATATATCGCCCGGCAAGAAAGTGGATCTTGCACCAAGATTCTTGGTGGTTAAAGGCGAAACTAGGTAAAACGGACAGTTCTTACCAGAATGGACGGTAAGTACTTCAAACTTAGTCCGAGGCTGCAGTTGTGCCTAGGGAGGGGGGAAAACTCAAAAAATATTTTTTCATGTAAACAAAAAATAAAAAGTTATAAAACATTCTCAAGACACTTTTTGACGGAGTCGCCGTTATAGAATTTTAAAAATAATTATAAAAAAACCTTGCAGTTACCTTTCTTTGCAGGGTACTCACCTCGCGCTCTGTTTCTGGCAGCTTTTCGTGGGCGGTTTCCTCGGCGGTGCATATGGGTCCCCGTTAAGGCAAAACTTAGATCCTGGCTATTTTCTCGGCAGTGCTTGCAGATGCACGTGGGCAGTGTTCTCCCCAGCAGTTAGAAACATAGAAACCTAGAAAATTACAGCGCAGAAGGAGGCCATTTTGGCCCATCGTATCCACGCCGACTGTCAAAGAGCCGCACGACCCTCGGTCAGCAGCCCTGAAGGTTACATATAAACCTATGAACAATGAACAATGGCGGAACGGTAAAGAGTAACCAGTCCGCCCCGCACATCCGCGACACCCCTTGCACTGAAGCAGTCTACACTCCACCCCAACCGGAGCCATGTGATCTCCTGGGAGAGGCAAAAACCAGATTTAAGAACCCAGGCCAATTTGAAGGGAAAAAATCTGGGAAAATTCTTCTCCGACCCATCCAGGCGATCGAAACTAGTCCAGGAGATCACCCTGGCCGTATTCGATTCCCTGCAGTACTTACCATCATACACTGCAGGTAAAGGCACTTTTAAGTGCCCATTCAACCATCTTTTAAATGCGGTGAAGGTTTCTGCGTCCACCACTTTTCCAGGCAGTGAGCCCTTACCGATCTCAGCTCGTCACACATTTCAAAATGTGGGCGGAACTCTTTTTTAAAAAAAAATAGAGGAAACTTTCGCCGGCTGTTTTTTCATCAAAAACCAGCAGTACTGCCGAAAATGAAAGCAAAAGTCTAGCTCTATGTAACCATTCTAATAAAATCAAGAAAACCCAATCCAAAAGCTTAGATCCAAACTTATCTGAAGGATGTGGTTGTCCCTTTTAAGAGGTGCTGACATCACCTGGTGTGCCTAATCCCCAGCGCTGAATTCAGCACCACGGTCGAAGTTTGGCGTGGTGACAGTAAGTCGGTGATGCACGCCAATTGACGTCACCACGCCGCCATTTTTTCTTTCCAGAGGCTGCAAGTCCGGCGGCGCAAAGGGGGACACGAATATGGCAGCCACTGTGGGACTTCCCACGAGCTGACGAAAGAATGACGGCTGCCATTTTATCGCCATTTCATGGCACTACGGAGTGGCACTCAACCGGGGAATTTCTAGCCCCATTGTGCCAAGTCAGACCAAGGAGGAGAAAAGGGAGAAATTATGGTTTTGATTGTTTTGAAGTGGTATTTTGCTTCCAAGCAAATCACTTTGGTTTTGTGTATTTTTTTTGTGATACTAATTGCCTTGTAAAAACACTTACTCTAAGTGAGGTGCCTGGATATATCTCAAGGCGATGCTGTTGCTGCTGAGTTTTAAGACTACATTCTGAACCCCTGGGATAAACTGTTAGCGAATGATTTGTTGCATGATTGCAGCCTGGTGAAAACAGTGTGAAGAATTCTAGGATATCCTTGGTGAGAAGGATCCAGACCTCAGCTTGAGGCTTTGGGAGACTGGTATCAGAGTTACAGTGTTGAAGAGCTAGGCCAAGAGACAGTGATTAAATGTGCCCAAAGCCCACTATGGGCAGATCAAAGACCATCAAAACTGGCCTCCTCAAAAGTAATAATTATCATAGCTAGGTTCTGTTTCTGTTGTGCAACATAAGAATATTGGGCCCAAGTTTCAGGCCGCGCCTAGAACGACGCAGCCCCGACCTGGACACCCATTTTTCGCGCCACACAGTGCGCCTAAAAAAAACTTACAGATTCTCCGGCTCCCTGCAGGTCCTCTGGAGTCGGGCGTGGCGCAGCACGAGCTGTGGGGGACGGAGCTAGGTCCCTGCGCTGAAAACAGTGCCGGGACCTCTGCAAATGTGCGCTACAGTGGGCGCGCATGTGCAGGAACT